>NC_134363.1:183195432-183350432 GCF_048569485.1 Anomaloglossus baeobatrachus | reverse complement strand
TATAGCAGGATGGATAGCAGTATATAGCAGCTTGGGGGTACTGTATATAGCAGGATGGATGGCAGTATATAGCTAGTTGGGGGTATATAGCAGGATGGATGGCAGTATATAGCAAGTTGGGGGTATATAGCAGGATGGATGGCAGTATATAGCAAGTTGGGGGTATATAGCAGGATGGATGGCAGTATATAGCAGGTTGGGGGTATATAGTAGGATGGATAGCAGTATATAGGAGGTTGGGGGTATATAGCAGGATGGATGGCAGTATATAGCAGGTTGGGGTATATAGCAGGATGGATGGCAGTATATAGCAGGTTGGGGGTGTATTAGCAGGATGGATGGCAGTATATAGCAGGTTGGAGGTATATAGCAGGATGGATGGCAGTATATAGCAGGTTGGGGGTGTATTAGCAGGATGGATGGCAGTATATAGCAGGTTGGGGGTATATAGCAGGATGGAGGGCAGTATATAGCAGGTTGGGGGTATATAGCAGGATGGATGGCAGTATATAGCAGGTTGGGGGTATATAGCAGGATGGAGGGCAGTATATAGCAGGTTGGGGGTATATAGTAGGATGGATAGCAGTATATAGCAGGTTGGGGGTATATAGTAGGATGGATAGCAGTATATAGGAGGTTGGGGGTATATAGCAGGATGGATAGCAGTATATAGCAGGTTGGGGGTATATAGCAGGATGGATGGCAGTATATAGCAGGTTGGGGGTGTATTAGCAGGATGGATGGCAGTATATAGCAGGTTGGAGGTATATAGCAGGATGGATGGCAGTATATAGCAGGTTGGGGGTATATAGCAGGATGGAGGGCAGTATATAGCAGGTTGGGGGTATATAGTAGGATGGATAGCAGTATATAGCAGGTTGGGGGTATATAGTAGGATGGATAGCAGTATATAGAAGGTTGGGGGTATATAGCAGGTTGGATGGCAGTATATAGGAGGTTGAGGGTATATAGCAGGATGATAGATAGATACAAGGCAGGAGGATCATTACCAGGATGGGGTACCTTAGTAGAGAATTTGGGGACATTACCCCCATAACAGTGTCAGCAGCTGATCCTCGCCCCATAACAGTGTGTCATGACGACATTTTTTGCTTAAAATTTTATTTTCCTATTTTCCTCCTCTAAAACCAGGGTGCGTCTTATGGTCAGGTGCGTCTTATAGTCCGAAAAATACGGTATATAATATATTCTTTTTATTTATTTTTTTTTGCTTTTGTATAATAGCTGTCAGTGATTATAGCAATTAATTATTATAATGATAATGATTTATAAGATTAATTAATGAAATTAGAATTGATTTTTTAAGTTCTGCAAGAATTAAAAATGTAGTGGACACTGCTGCTATAGTAGGTGATATAGGTTTGAGATCCGTCACTGATTGCTCGGAGGAAGCGCCGTTGGGGAGCACACCGCTGAGCCCATCACTGGTCCCAAATTCCCGTTCCTCCACTGCTTCCGGGATTGAATGTAGCTGTGTAGTCCATTCCGTGTCTGTGGGGCTGAACGACACAGCCGGGTGTATGTCCCATAGGACAGTATGGCGCCTCCGTGGTGATGCGGGACCTGGCTGCTTCCTTCAGTCCCAACCGGAGAGTAAGGAGGAGCTGGGAATCACCACCTGCGGTATTATGAACAGGGGATGTGTCCCGTGTGGGGAAAGCTCATATAATTCCTAATAGATGAGAGTAATGTGGTAATATGGTGGATCACCATGTGGCTCTGCAGCAGCGGGAGCTTCCCGGAGGGGTGGGGGGTCTGATTAGGAGCCGGCGTCACAGATTACATTGTAAATGCTGGCACAACAGTGCAATGTACCGCAGCTTTATAAGTGACCGGAACCTGACGACGGATCACATTAAAGCCTGTTGGGTCTATTGGGCGCCATTGCTGTGTGTTGTGTTACAGATGTACACCGCTGTGTTTGAGTTTATTTTAGTCTTTCTGTTTTATGATGGAGCAGAAGTAACGGCACCGGTACGGACGTGTGACCCTGCGGGGAGCAGCAGGGCAGTTATATCACTTGGTAGATTCATATATTTTCTTTCTGTTTGCATTGATTGTATATAATGTGTAGGTATCGGTATATGGTAGGTCTGTAGTGTCTGAGAATCTGTACAGTTTATTTTGCTCCTATAATGGCAGTACTATAGGTCTCCTGTGCTCAGCACCTTGATATTAGTACGTTGGGAATGGGGGTGTCCTACTGCTGTGACCCCCCTGAACAGTAAACGAGCACCCATGTAAAGGCTGTGTAAGAGCCTCTGTTTGCAGGGACAGAGGTAAGACACTAGACCCCACTTCTATTTCATGTTTATAGGGAATATCAGCCAAAAATGTGAATATAAACTAAGCACATAGCTATGCAGGGAATATAATATCTATAACAATCACATCTCTAGAGATCTAATCGCTTCCTCCATTCTGCACAAACTGGCGGTAAATCACATATGCTAATTAGGAGATTTGAGCACCCTGGGTGTGGCCAAGAGCCTCAGCGCACCATTCTGCCTCCCTCACTGGTGATTGACAGCTCTGTCTGGCCTGATCTTTTTCAGCGTGCAGTACTCGCTCCAATCAAGTTGGCGCTGTCAATCACAGATGAGGGAAGCGGGGACATGTAAAACCAGTGGATGGAGCTGTTCATGGAGCCTGTAGGCCACGCCCAGAGTGCACCAATTGGCTTATTAGCATGTCTGATGAAAGATCAGTTTCTGCAGAATGCAGGCAGTGATTAGGACCCGAAAGGAGGGATTTTATGTGCTTAGGTAATGCGGTCAGTTTCAAATGCCTTAAATTAGCAAGTCAGAGAATAGTCCACTTATCTGTATTGATAGACTAACCTTAGGATAGGTGATCAGTATTAGCTCAGTGGGGGTCCGACACCCAACACCCCACCGATCAGCTGCTCCTGGTGCCGGCAGGGTGTGATCGGTTGCAAAACTGCACAGCACAGCTCCGTCGCCTGTATAATGGCCATAGAGACTTACTGCAGATCAGCTCCCAATCATTGCACTAGGGCTGGATGTGCAGTACCCGACCGCGGCCACTACACAGATGGTGGAGCTGTGCTGTGCGGCTGATCACATCCAGCAGGTAACAGCTGATCTTTGGGGTGTCGGATATCACACCCACACTGATCTGATACTGATTGCCAATCCTATGGATATATATATATATATATATACACCATGTACCATATGTACCATGTACTGCTGAGCTGACTCTAGGTCACAGCAGCGGAGCACCGATGCCATTATCATTGTAGGACAGATTTCTATCAGTGTAAGGCCCCTTCACAAGTCCGTGATTCCGGTACGTATGATGTACGTTTTTACACAGACCCGTTAAAATCAATGGGTCTGCATGCACATCCCTGTTTTTTCACCGATGTGCTTGTGTGTTCCGCACGGAGACAAGTCTATTTTTCTCCGGCAGCACTGATGGGACCCGTGTGACACGTGTCTTTGATATAAAATGATTTTCTATACTCACCTGTCTGCAGCGCTGCTGTCACTTGCTTCCGGGCCCGCTCATGAATATTCACTGCAATGCGGACCCGGAAGTAACCTCAGCGTCAGGGACAGGTGAGTAAAAAGTTCCTGATCTCCACGTGCCATCACGGAGAACACACATATGCCAAAATCACGGCACACGGAGGGCCATACGCACCTTCAGCACAGACCATGAAAAATGTGTGTTTTTATCCCGGATCTGTGAAGGGGGCCTAACATATACAGATGGTGTTAGTTTCGGGTAGGAGGGATAATTTTCTAATTAAAGCTATTCAGGAATTTATTATGACATTTGATATATTTTTCCTTTCCTCTTGGCTCCCCATTAATAATGTTTTGGGTGTGGGATTATTACCCCCCCCATACAGCATTATCGGAGCGCTCTGTAATAATAGGCTGTGGACCGTTTTCGGATGAATGTGTAAATCTGTTTTTGCCACGGACCCTGAATGTGTAGATTGAAGCCGTAATTTAGTTGCTAGTGCCGCTGTTCCTTGTCCGCGCTCTACCGTCTGCGCCCGTGTAACACGTCTGTCCGGCTGCGGAGCACCGGCGTCTGAGATCTGCATCTACTAACCTGCGTGCACTCACCTTCTTCTTGGCTGACCTGTCCTTCTTGCATCTTGGAGTGGTGGGTTTGCTGTGCGGAGAGACGCAGGATGGGGCCTGTGTGTCGTGGGCATGGGGTTGTGTCACCTCTAACGCTGCTGCCTGTCTTCTCTTCAAACCTTTCACACGTTTCTAGGTGAGAACTAAATATTTTAAACTTTTTTTATTTTTCCATTTTATTATTTCATTCACTCCTCCTTTTAATTTTCACATCCTCCTCAGTTTTCCTTTTTGCGTTTTCATGTTTGTCTTTTATTTTCGTGTTTCCATATTTTTTTTTAGTTTCTTTTGGGGCCATTTTGATTTTTTTTCTTTCTCAAGGATGCGGATTCAGATAGTGGGGACGACTCCGAGAAGAGGTCGTGTGAAGAGAGCTGGCGGCTAATCACCTCATTACGGGAGAAGCTTCCTCCCAGCAAAGTGCAAAGCATCGTGAAGAAATGCGGCCTCCCGAGCAGCGGCAAGAAGCGCGAGACCACCAAAATGTACCACATCCCTCAGAGACGTCGGCTGAGCAAAGACTCCAAGTGGGTGACCATCTCCGATCTGAAGATTCAAGCCGTGAAGGAGATCTGCTACGAGGTGGCTCTGAACGACTTCCAGCACAGCCGACAGGAGATCGAAGCTCTTGCCATAGTTAAGATGAAGGAGCTTTGCGCCATGTACGGAAAGAAGGATCCCAATGAGCGGGACTCCTGGCGGGCGGTGGCTCGGGATGTGTGGGATACCGTAGGTGTGGGGGATGAAAGGATTGAGGATGTGGTGCCGGTTGCAAAGGGACCAACCGATGTTGATGATCTTAAGGTTCATGTAGATAAACTGGAAGACATATTGCAGGAGGTCAAGAATCAGAACAACATGAAGGATGAGGAGATAAAAGCCCTCAGGAACAAAATGCTGAAGATGGAGAAGGTGCTACCTCTGATGGGCCCACCAGCCGAACGGAAGAATCGAGAGTCCAGCACGGAACGTGAGAAAGGAAACACAAGTGAAACAGGTAAAACATCCCCGGTGGACCCTGAAAAAGACGAAAGGGTAAACCAAATTTTGGACAATGACACCTTGTTCCGCAGAGGACGGTCCACTTGGATGAGGCAGGAGCAAATCAACTTTAAGAACCTCCAACAACAAGAAATCACCAAACAGCTGCGGAGGAATAACGCTCCGCACCGGTTCATCCCGCCGGAGAACCGCAAGCCGCGCTTCCCTTTCAAAAGCAATCCGAGCCACCGGAGTTCCTGGAGTCCGGGCACGCACATTATCATCACCGAGAAGAAGGTCATCGAGGTGAAAATCCCAAAAGAGGCCCAACTCCAGGAACAGGAGGAGGTGGATCCAGAAAGACAAATCTGGAGCCCCTACAGCCAAATGCGAAATCAGCACTTAAACCCGTACCGGGGGCAGCAAGATAACCAAGACAATCCGCCGGGTCGCTGGAGAAGCAATTCTCTCAATGGCTATCAGAAAGGACTAAGACGCCAAGCATCGGGCTCCTCCGAGTCCCTACAGTCCTGTGACTCTCAGCCGACCGATTCGCAGAGCTTCTACCATCCCGAAAATCCACACAAGCCACAAAACTGGGGTCCGTACCACGAAAACAGCAATAACAGCAGCAACAACTCCTACAACAGACAGGCCGAGCGACCCCATCATTACAACCAGTTTGTGCCCCCACCTCGCATGAGGCGTCAGTACTCCGCTCCCAACCTCAAATCCGGACGGGAGACGGCGGTATGAGCTGCCGTCTGAGAAGGACTGGTGCTGGCAGCGGGTATTACAGGGAGGTTTGTGCCATGCCCGGTGCCCCCTAAACTGGTTGATCAACCATAGCAGTGTTGGGTGCGTGGATGTTACTACTCCAGATTATTTTGTATGTTTTTCTGATTGCGGAGCCTAGGAGAGAGTGAAACGCGTCAGTAATCCGTGGGAGTCTCTGTCCACGTCCTCAAAACTCACTACCTCTCCCACCTTCAGTATTCACTTTGGCTACAAGTTACCCCGTCATCCCGTATACTAAAATAATCCCGTAATCCCCCTTGTGGTTTGTTCTCACGGCCTTTTAGTAAGTTCACTGACTTTATTTTATCTTTTTGTTCATGTGTTAGGAACAATGTTTTACCACTAGTCACTAATAATTCGAAAACATTAACCCCAACCCCAAAACCTTCCTCTTCAGATGTCTGTAATACATGTACTTTAGCGTCCGCGGGACGACTGTGGATCCTTCGACGCTGGTTCCGGTTGTGTAACCCGCGGTCCGGATGGGACGTGCAGCCGTAACACAGATGATAAAGTACAGCCGCGTTATGGCCCTACCCCGACTATCCGGGGTGGGAGGATAGCGCTGGCGTTGCACAGAGCGGACATCTGCTTTCCATGTGTTTTCTGCGGTCTGTCAATGTCATCGTCATCATTTTACCTTCTACTTTTCATTGCGGTAACATTTAACCCCTTTTAGCTTTTGTATCCCCCTTCATTTCACGCATTTTGTTATGTCAGATGTTGCCTATTCTATTGGAAATGACACATTGGCAAATGGAAAAATTGCAAGCTGACCCCTAGGTTGTCAGGTTTACTCACGCTCATTAAAAGGCCTGAAGATTCGTTTTTAGGTGTAATTTTAAAAAAACCCTTCCTACTTATCACGATGCCATTTCTTCCCAATAGTCCACATCCCGCTGCTATCTGTTAATGGCCGGTTGCCTTCTCTGCAAGATTAAATGTTCTAAGAGTGTGTCTACACTGAATTGTTTTTTGTTTTTTTTTTAACAGAAGCCATCCAAAAACCACAAGTTTTGATTGGAAAGTTGGGGTATGTCCACACTGCGTTTTATAAGCAGATTATACTTACCAACTTACCAGCTGTAACTGCTCCTACGGCCGCTCATTCTTCTTCCGGGGACGCTCATTATCGCTCATCCATATTCACTGCTTCCCCGCCCACCGGCAGTCCTGGCATTTGTGATTGGCTCCCAGCCTGTGTGACATCGTCCGACTGCAACAAATCACACACACTGTCTGCGGGCCACTGTAGATTAGAGTAAAAATAAATAAAATTGGCGTAGGGTTCCCCAATATTATGATACCCAGGACAGATAAAGCATGTGGCTACAGGCTGCTGCCCCCAGCCGTGCACTTATCTTGTCTGTGTATCAAAATAAGAAAAACTGCATGCAGCTTTTTTTTATTATTTAAAAAAAAAAAAATGAGCGTGCGGTTCCCCTAAATTTTGATACCCAGCCATGATAAAGCCAACAGCTGGGAGTTAGAATTCTCAGATTGGGAAGACATGTGCTGATTGTGTACCCCCCCAGCCTAAAAATGGCAGCTTGCAGCTGCCCAGGAATTTCAACCTCCATTAGGTGCGCCAATGCCGACACTTTACCCAGCTCTTCTTAATTGCCCTGGTTTGGTGGCAGTCGAGGTAATAAGGGGTTAATATCAGCTCACAGCTGCCAGTAAGCAAAAAGAGATAAACATAAACACTGAAAAAATCCTGTATCTGAAATCAAAGATAAAAAAGCACCCTTTTTCACCACTTTATTAACCCCCAAAACACCCCTGCAGGTCCGGCGTATCCACAAGAAGTCTCATGACGATTCTAGCTCTGCTATATCTGAATGCACAGTGAACAGCCATAAAGCAATGACAGCCCGCTGTGAGCTTCAGGCATAGACTGAATGACCTGCACACTCAGTGGTGACATCACTCAGGTGATTTGCGGTTACAGGTGGAGGTCTGTGGGAACCTCCAGCTGTGTGACTGCAAATCACCTGAGTGACATTGCCGTTGATCACGCGGCTCACTCAGTCTCTGCCTGAAGCTCACAACGGGCGGTCATTGCTCTATGGCTGTTCACTGTGCATTCAGATGTAGCAGAGCTGGAATCGTCATGGGACCTCGTGGATTACATGGCACCAGCATGGGTGTTTTGAGGTTAATAAAGTGGTGAAGTGGGTTTTTGTTTGTTTTTTTTTTTGTTTTTTTTTTCTTTCAGATAAACAATTTTTTTTGGTGTTTGTGTTTATTTACTTTCCTTTACATATTAGTAATGGGGGGTTTCATAGATGTTTCTCATTACTAATCTTGGGCTTAGTGGCAGCCGTGAGCTGACATTAACCCCTTATTACCTCCGCACCAGGCAATTTGGAAGAGCTGGGTAAAGTGCCGGCATTGTCGCAGCTAATGGATGCAGCAATTTCAGGTGGCTCCATGCTGCTATTTTTAGGCTTGGGGGGGGGCAATAATCATGGGCCACCCCAGCCTGAGAATACCAGCCCTTAACTGTTGAGCTTTATCATGGCTTGGTATCCAAAAGAGGGGTAACCGTATGCTGTTTATTAAAAATTTTTTTTTTTTTAACACCACATGAGGTCCCTTTTATTTTGATACACAGCCAAGATAAGTGCACAGCTGGGGGCTGCAGTCTGTAGCCGTACGTAGCTGAGCTGGGTATCAATACAGGGAGGAACCCTACGCCACTTTTATTTATGTTTACTCCATTGTACAGTGACCCGCAGACCAGGTCTGTGATTGGTTGCAGTCAGACGCTGTCACACAGGCTGGGGGCGCATCCGACTGCAACCAATCACAGACATCAGGACGGCCGGTGGGCGGGGAAAGCAGTGCATATGGATGAGCCTAATGAGCGGCCCAGGAAGTGAAAGAGAGGCCGCGGGAGCAGTGAACAGCTGCAGCGGAGACTAGGCAAGAAGAGCTTGCTTCATTCTTATTTTCTGTATTTTTCCTTTATTTTTTGTATTACCTTAGTGCAGAATCTGGATTATTAGCCGGAATTCCTGAGAATTCGGGGCCCGGGTCCAGCACATGGAAACTATATATTATAGCAGAGACTACAAAAATAGCATGTGGCCGAGCAAGACTTCAGCCGACAGCCATCCCGCTTGTACTTTCGGGTTTAGTACCTGTGCCCACTCACTGTATAGGAACTGGGCACGTAAGTGGTACCCAAAATCAGTCGGAGAATAAAAGGCCCGCTGCTGAAGACTGGACTTTTCACAAATTTTATTCGTTTTTAAATGGACATCCTATATAGGTAATATCCTATAAAGAAAAATCCAACACCCCGTCTGTCCTCTATTAACCCCTTACACTACTGGTGTATCGGCCGGAGGGAGCCGCTTGGCTCTAGTCTTATTAGGACTAGCTTCTGAGACTCTAAAACCTTTCTTTTCTTATTTTTGGAAACCGTCAGCAAGTAGAAGGCTGCAGGATGTTGAGTTACGGTGGGTTACAAAGTCTATGTTCCTTAAGGTGACGTTTGTTTAGTTCTTATCCTCCTCTGAGTCACTTTTGATCGGGAGGTAAGTTTTCATGTGTGCTGTGCTACGTGACTAGCATTGCCTGAATGAGAAAGACCGAGCAAGTATCTAATATGGGAATTGTCAGAGGAAAGAAAGGAAAATCCATTATTGCAGAGACAGCGCCACACCTGTCCATATCTGGTATTGCAGCTGATCCCCATTCAGGTAAATGAGGGCTGGGCTGTAATCTCATAATGAAGACTGATGGACATGCAGGATGGAGGCTGCTGCCTGTAATTGGTGCTTACACCTTACATATAATTAGTGATATACTGTATACGTCTATAGTATTTTTATTTCTTAAGCCGTGTGATCAAAATAGATTATTCACAGTCTCCGGTGCCAGTCCTCATCATGTAGCCGGTGCCAGTCCTCATCATGTAACCGGTGCCAGTCCTCATCATGTAGCCGGTGCCAGTCCTCATCATGTAGCCGGTGCCAGTCCTCATCATGTAGCCGGTGCCAGTCCTCATCATGTAGCCGGTGCCAGTCCTCATCATATAACCGGTGCCAGTCCTCATCATGTGGCCGGTGCCAGTTCTCATCATGTGGCCGGTGCCAGTCCTCCTCATGTGGCCGGTGCGCGGTGATCCCCCGGGTATGAGCGGATTGTGTGTATGTGTTTCGCCGGTGTGGACGTGTCTCCAGGAGGTCTCCATCCACCCAGCACTGAGTGTCTTGATCCTCCATGGCTCTTTGTGCCTGACGTTATACATGATGATACGTGTCGGTGCCTCCATCCTGCACGCGGCTCCGATCTTCAGTTTCACCACTTGAGCGGTCGGTGCCCGTCCAGGCTGAAGGTGAAAGCAAAAAATGTCTTGTAAAGTGTTAAACCTGGAAATGGTAAGAAAGGACGTGTTCTTATGGGGCCCCGCGGGGCCCAGACATTCTCTATGGATTGTAAAGTGTCGTATGAGCAGGTGTCTGCCGTTTACACCCTGTCTGGTTCATGGCTGCTCATAAATAAACTTTGAACTGATCCTGCAGTCGGCTCATTCACTCCTTCCTGTGTGTTTTATGTTATTTATCGGGTTTATCTTATTAAAGGGGCACTCCACGTAAAACTGCTGTGGTGTGGGCAGAACATAGCAGGGGCAGAGTATACTAGGAGCAAACAAAACCCCATCTTGCCTCATCCTCTCCCAAGTCCCCAGCTCCTGCACTGCTCCACCTTGCTCCCCCAGATCTTACACCACCCTTCCCCGGTTTCTGCGCCACTCTCCCTCTCTGGGTCCTCCGCCGCAGAGTTTCCTCCCCCCCCCCCCCCTTCCCCAGCTCCTGCACCACAGTTTCCCAACCCCACTTCCCGGCTCCTGTGCCAATGTTCCCCCACCTCCCTCTAGGTCCAGCTCCACCCTCCCCCCGCCACAATCACCCCCCACCCCGGGTCCTGCGCCATGGTCACCCCCCCCTTCCTGGGTCCTGCGTCACAGGCACCCCCCCTTCCCCGGGTCCTGCATCACGGTCACCCCCCGGGTCCTGCGCACGGTTACCCCCCCCGGGTCCTGCGCCACGGTTCCCCCCTGGGTCCTGATCCACGGTTCCCCCCGCCCACCCCCAGGTTTCTGACCATGCTCTCCCCCCCCCTCCCCCCTCCGGGCTCTGTGCCACGCTCCATCTCTCCCACACCCACTCTTCGTGCATCATGCTCCCACAGCTTCCTGCACCACGTTCCCCCTTGCTTCCTGTGCCACCCCCCCCGCTTCCTGCACCACGTTCCCCATTCCCCCGCTTCCTGCACCACACCCCCCTCCCGCTTCCTGCACCACACCCCCCTCCCGCTTCCTGCACCACACCCCCCTGTTCCTGCCCCACGCTCACCGCCACGCTCTCCCTGGTTCCTACGCCACACCCCCCCCCCACACCAAGGTCATGCGCCACACTCCCCCGCCTCACTAGGTCTTACACAGCCCTTTCCCTTCCAGGTTCTACACCTGACATAACATACCGGAAGTTTAGGTTTTGTCCGGAGTGTTACTTTAAGAAAATGATTTTTTCATAAATGACATTGTGAAACCAGACTCCTATAGAGTGAGGCTTTCCTGCTTTTTTGGAAACCCCACAGCTGCGTTCTGAATTGTGCTGATTTCACGCAGGACGTCCGATCTCTGCAGGTTCAGTGTCTGCAGTCATCAGATAGCGGCAGTAACTTGCACCTCCCACAATGCAATGCACGGTACTATAGGATCAGAGTTTGGATGTTGCAGGGGTTTTGCGCGGAGCTGATGGATTCCAGGTGAGCATCAGGCAGCAGAATGTCAGATGCAGCTTTAGATGTGACTAGAGAACTGGAATAGAGTATAATTAAACATGAATGTTTGGAGATGTAGCAGTGCTGAGTTTGTTGTGGCACAGTTCAGGGGGTATCAGGTCATTTGTAGCCTTACATAGGACTGCCTGCAAATCCACATCATCTTACAGGGATTGTCCAGGGTAAGAAAACATGACTGCTTTCCCCAGCGCCAGGCCTGCTCGTAGCTTGTGTCTGGTGCAGCACAGTACTGTGAAGGTGAATGGGACTGAGCTGCGATTCCACACAAACCCGTGGACAGTGGTGTGGAGGTTTTCAAATTCTGGACAACCCCTTTAATTTGGAGTTTCTACAATGTATTCCCAAAGAGATAAATATTAAAATCTGCTCTGCTACATCTGCGTATAGGGTTTGTCCAAATTTAAAGGGATATTCCCCTTAACAAGTTCTCACTTTACTGCGCATCTCATCTTTCGCTGTAAAACGGTGGCTCCACATTGCCATCTAGTGGCGGATGTACAGAATGCATGTCCCGGTCTCCATTTATACTGAAAGCTCCTGATCTTTGTATCTTCATCTATAGCTGGTGTTGGATCGGCGATGCTTATTACTCGCTTGTTCAGAGCTTTTTCCCCTATTAATAGGCCGCAGTGAAGTCATTCTCACCTATAACTCCTCAGCTATGCGTCAAGTCCAAGTATTATTTACTAGACAATTTGGGAGTACACACATTCGAGTTATGAGTATATTGATGCATTATTCAGAGATGCACAAAATTCATTATCACAAAAAAAAGTAAAGGCAAGATCCAGTAATGCCAGTTAGCCTACTTGCTGATGGGTTCCAATAAATCTTTATTTTTATTTTATACATAGTGATAACATATTCCGCAGCGCTTTACATACATCAGGAACACTGTCCCCATTGGGGCTCACAATCTAAATTCCCTATCTATATGCAACAGTTTAAAGGGAACCTGTCACCAGATTTGTCCCTATAAGCTGCGGCCACTACCAGTGAGCTCTTTCTAGAATGCTGTATATAAGAGCCCAGGCCGCTGTGTAGAACGTAAAAATCACTTTATAATACTCACCTGAGGAGCGGTGCGGTGCCCACTGGTTTGGATGAGTGTATCCGCTCTCTGGTACCTCCTCTTTCGCCCATTTTTGTCCTTTTTTTCCTGAAGCCTGGGTACATGACGCGTCCTATGTCGTCCACACTCGCCGGCATTGAGGTCCTGCGCAGGCGCACTACAATACTTTGATCTGCCCTGCTCAGGACCTCAATGCACGTCCTGTGTGGATGACATAGGACGCGTCATGTACCCAGGCTTCAGAAGGAGGATATAGATGGCCGAAAGAGGAGGTACCGGAGAACAGAGACACCCATCCGACCAGTCTGTACCGCCCCTGATTTTTACGTTCTACCCAGCAGCCTGGGCTCTTATATACAGCATGCTAGAATGCTGGATATAATAACCCACTGGTGGTGGCCGCAGCTTATAGGGGACTAGTCGGGTGACAGGTTCCCTTTTAAGTTCTGCTATAAAACTAATTCTACAATGTCAGATTTTATATTCGGGAATCGGAGGTGACGCATTTCTTCCATATGTTTGCATCATTCCAGCACATCAGGCACCGTCCATCCGTCCCATCTATAGAAGACGTCTACTGCGCCATAAGGGAAATCCATTCATGTTTTTAGTGTCTCTTCACCAGATATCCTGCAGCCCCTGTATACAAACGTGTGATACAACGTGACCGCTTCAGTTGAGGTCCTGCAGTAATCTGACTGTTTTCTCCCTGCATTAGTGTTTATCATGAGGCTTGTGGTGCAGCCGATATATTGTCTTTCTAATTTCCCTCTTCCAGTAATAATGACTGTATGGTCAGGTGTATTGTGCTCTCACTTCCAGAAGAGGGCAGCAGTCGTCGCGTCATCCCTCGGATTCCTTACGCGTCTCCTTTGTGCATCATTATACACTGGTCTTTATACCACCGTGCACCAGGGATGCATTTTTTTTTTTTTTTTGTTTTCCAAGTAAATTTATTTTGCAAAGGAACTCTTGTTGCTCCTCTTCCCCCATCCAAACTTTGGTCATGGCGGTCATTGTACTTCTGACTCCATACAGAGAAATGGAGTTTTGCATTGTGGCACATGCCGCAGATACTTTCCTATTTGGAGATACTTTTTCCTAGCAGCAGAGGTCAGTGATGAGGTTCGGGGAGGCTCCGGTGCCTCCATACAGGGTCCGTACAAAGCCCATTCATAAAAAAATGACTTGGGAGTAAATGTAATTGTTTCCCATGGGCTGGAGGTGGCGGGTGCTTCCTAATCTCCGGCTCATTCCTGGTGTCCGTCCAGTGCCCGCCCTGCCGTGACCTTCCTATACTGTGACATAAGGGCTTACGGGATAAGGGCATTAACCTCTACGTGCCCCGGTCACCCCTGCGCTTTATCCATCTGTTACATATCTGGTGCTTGACTGATAAAATCCTCTCTGTTTGTGGAAATCAGAATTCTCTCTTCCTCTAGTTTTATTCTCCTATCGTCGTCCTCGTTGGTTCCTGTTGTTAGAGGTCACCATTCACGTCACTCCCTGCCGCTCTACACGTCTTCTTTCCCGTCTTTCCTATGCGTCCTGTCTCTCCATCCATAGGACTATGAAAGCAAACTGCAGGCTCTGCAAAAGCAAGTGGAGACCCGGTCACTGACAGCGGAGACCACCGAGGAAGAGGATGAAGAGGAAGAGGAGGGTAAGAGGCCTTGTTGTTCCAGAGAGAAAATACCAGGATGGGTAGGATAGACATTGCTCATGATTACCCCACCAACTCCAGACCCCATTGAAGTGATTGGAACTGAACTACACGGCCGTATGTACAGTGCTGTGTATAAAATAATGAAGGAAATGCAGCACTAGTGTATTACTGAATACAGGGAGCTCCCCCTAGTGGAGGCTGCAGACAGGATCTTATCTTATGTATGTCTGTATACAGGGGGCTCCCCCTAGTGGTGACTGCAGACAGGATCTTATCATGTATCTCTGTATACAGGGGGCTCCCCCTAGTGGTGACTGCAGACAGGATCTTATCATGTATCTCTGTATACAGGGGGCTCCCCCTAGTGGTGGCTGCAGACAGGATCTTATCATGTATCTCTGTATACAGGGAACTCCCCCTAGTGGTGACTACAGACAGGATCTTATCATGTATCTCTGTATACAGGGAGCTCCCCCTAGTGGTGACTACAGCCAGGATCTTATCATTTATCTTCTGTATACAGGGAGCTCCCCCTAGTGGTGGCTGCAGACAGGAGCTTATCATGTATCTCTGTATACAGGGAGCTCCCCCTAGTGGAGGCTGCAGACAGGATCTTATCATGTATCTCTGTATACAGGGGGCTCCCCCTAGTGGTGGCTGCAGACAGGATCTTATCATGTATCTCTGTATACAGGGAGCTCCCCCTAGTGGTGACTGCAGACATGATCTTGTCATGTATCTCTGTATACAGGGAGCTCCCCCTAGTGGTGGCTGCAGACATGATCTTATCATGTATCTCTGTATACAGGGGGCTCCCCCTAGTGGTGGCTGCAGACAGGATCTTATCATGTATCTCTCTATACAGGGAGCTCCCCCTAGTGGTGGCTGCAGACAGGATCTTATCATGTAGCTCTGTATACAGGGAGCTCCCTCTAGTGGTGACTGTAGACCGGATCTTATCATGTATCTCTGTGTACAGGGAGCTCCCCCTAGTGGTGACTGCAGACAGGATCTTATCATGTATCTCTGTATACAGGGAGCTCCCCCTAGTGGTGGCTGTAGACAGAATCTTATCATGTATCTCTGTATACAGGGAGCTCCCACTAGTGGTGACTGTAGACAGGATCTTATCATGTATGTCTGTATACAGGGAGCTCCCCCTAGTGGTGACTGCAGACAGGATCTTATCATGTATCTCTATATACAGGGATCTCCCCTAGTGGTGGCTGCAGACAGGATCTTATCATGTATCTCTGTATACCGGGAGCTCCCCCTAGTGGTGGCTGCAGACAGAATCTTATCATGTATCTCTGTATACAGGGAGCTCCCCCTAGTGGTGACTGTAGACAGGATCTTATCATGTATCTCTGTATACAGGGAGCTCCCCCTAGTGGTGGCTGCAGACAGAATCTTATCATGTATCTCTGTATACCGGGAGCTCCCCCTAGTGGTGGCTGCAGACAGGATCTTATCATGTATCTCTGTATACATGGAGCTCCCCCTAGTGGTGGCTGCAGACAAGATCTTATCATGTATCTCTGTATACAGGGAACTCCCCCTAGTGGTGGCTGCAGACAATTTTGTATGCATTTCATCCCATTGGAATGCGTTGGTTGTAGACCATTAGGCCGGCTGCCCTCCTGTATGGTGGCTACTGGGACCTGACACTCTGGGCGGCCCCGTCCTCTGGGCGGCCCCGTCCTCTGGGCGGCCCCGTCCTCTGGGCGGCCCCGTCCTCTGGGCGGCCCCGTCCTCTGGGCATCCCCGTCCTCTGGGCATCCCCGTCCTCTGGGCGGCCCCGTCCTTTGGGCAGTCCCGTCCTCTGGGCATCCCCGTCCTCTGGGCATCCCCGTCCTCTGGGCGTGCCTTTGTGCCGCCCATGCTTTTAGATGCCCATTGGTTGTAACGCATTTTCCTCTGTACAGTTCCCTGGACGCAGCACGAGTTTGACCTTGCCCAGTGGGCATTCAAGAAGTGGAAGCATCATCAGTTCACATCTCTCCGGGACCTGCTGTGGGGAAACGCCGTGTACCTTAAAGAAGCCAACGCCATCAGCGTGGAGCTGAAGAAGAAGGTGAGGAGCTTGTCAGCCGCTTCCATGCAGCGAGGAGGAGGCATGGAAGAATGGAAGAGATAGTGCTGCGGGATGGATGAGATTCTCGGGATTAACCATTTCTTCCCTGTCTCCTCATTAGGTGCAGTTCCAGTTTGTGCTGCTGACGGATACGCTGTACTCGCCTCTTCCGCCGGAACTGCTTCCTCCTGAATCTGAGAAGATTCCTGCAGACCAGCCCTTCCCTCGCACCGTGGTGGCTGTGGAAGTGCAAGACCTGAAAAATGGCGCCACACACTACTGGTCAATGGAAAAGCTCAGGCAAGTCACCACTATGCTGCTATCGGAATACTTAGCGGGATTGTCCAAAAAAGTGTCCATCTATTTTTTTTTTTTTGTAAAACAGCGCCACTCTTGCTTATGGGCTGTACCTGGTATTGCAACGTGGCCGTATTTACCCTGATGAGTAGCGCTGTGTCTGACATAAAGATGCAGCCCACGTGATGGCGCTACAAGCACCTTCTTTTCTAATTCACTACATTTGCTCCCATAGGTTGCGACTGGAACAGATGCGAGAAATGTACGACCGAGCGGGAGAGATGGCGTCCAACGTCCAAGATGAGCCGGACTCAGTATTAAGCGGCGGCGACCCCTTCTACGATCGCTTCCACTGGTTTAAGCTTGTCGGCAGGTAGGTTCCTCTCCCCGGTGCGATGCTCGTCCTATCATTTTTTTTATGGTGACCCTATAATGCCTGTGCGTTTCTTTCATCGGGATTTGTACGACTCCCTCTTATTCTCGGTTCCTTTTGGAATAATGGATTTGTCAGGGCCGGTATTGGCTCTATACAGAGCTTATAATCCTGGTAACATACATGATGGCCTGTGTGCCCCTATATAATGCTATAAGTCACCCGTATCTGCAGTGTGTGACGGCTGTCAGAGGGGTTTCTATAGCATCTATATGCTCTGGGGGTAATTTGTCAAGACTGTTTTTGTTTTTTTTGTTTTTTTAAACTGTCGCCAAATATTTGTGACTTTTTAACACCACTTTTCTGGAAAGTCTGGATACATTTCCCCCCTCTGTAAATCTATTGTTATATATAGATATATATCTATTATATTGTGTCTTAACAACATAACACACTTAATAATATTGTATTGGGGCACATAGACCTCATCGAGGGGCTTCTTCCGCTCCGGCCCCCCTCCGTGAACCACAATTAACAGTGTCCCTCCTTATGAGTAATTTGGGCTATGCTTGTGTGCTCAGATCACTTCCTCCTGGCAAATTTACATTTTGTGGTCAGCAATAAAACACTTTAAGGCTATGTACGCACAGTGCGTTTTTTGCGGCGGTTTTGCGCGTTTTTCGGGTGCGGTTTTGGGCTCAAAACTGCATGACTTTCCTTCCCCAGCAAAGCCTATGAGTTTTCATTTTTGCTGTCTGCACACACCTTTTTTTTTTTTTTTTTGCG
The DNA here is from genome assembly GCF_048569485.1 of Anomaloglossus baeobatrachus. Lineage (NCBI taxonomy): Eukaryota > Metazoa > Chordata > Amphibia > Anura > Aromobatidae > Anomaloglossus > Anomaloglossus baeobatrachus. The sequence goes on along the minus strand of NC_134363.1, from coordinate 183,332,423 downwards.
TTTTTGACCTAAAAAAAAAAATGGTCTTGTAAATTCCTTTCTGCGTTTTCCACCCATGCAATGCATTGGAAAAGCGCAGCAAAATGCAACCAAAAGCACACCAAAACGCGGAAAAAACAATATACGTTTTTGCAACGGGTGCGTTTTTTGTGGCAAAAACGGACAAAAACACCGCGTCAAAAAAACGCAGCGTGCGCACATAGCCTTATATATGTAAAACATTTGTCTTCAGAAATGGAAGTTTCAGGCCCCAGATCTGAGGCTGCACTACTGAGAGATGTGCCGCGCTTCCTCTCGGGTGGATCCAGATATTCGCCCACATCAATATCTACATTCTACTTTTCCTGGGTAGTAACATGTATGATGTAGATGATGATTTATTACACACATGGCATCCATGACTATGCAGGAGACATCAGGGGGCACATGTTGTCTTCAGAATCTCAGTAGTGCAGCCTCCGGTTTTGGGTCGGCCATTTCTGATGATTGGACTTGTCCCGGTGGTTCTTGCAGAACATTAGGACTCCTGTATAACTCACGTACAGAAAGTTTCATACACAGCTATTTGCTCCTATTATTTTGACACTGGACCCTAGTTATTTTTGTTTATACGTCCTAGTACTTGCTACCCTGTGTCTTTTGCACACCCACCGCCCCCATACTTTACTTTTTGATTTGCTCCTTGCTTTTCTCCTAGTCGCTTAGTCTTTGCTTATTCCCCCCCCCCCCCTCCCAGTCTTGTTCTGCTCTTATTTTTTGATCCATGCTTTGTTTCACTGATCTATGGAGTGTACGAGCCCCTCCCGCCGCCCTCCCATCCCCCCATCCTCCTGTATCAGTGCCTCTGGGTTATGATAACGACTCTTCCATTGCAAATGTCTAGTTCTCCCATATTCCACGGCTGCGTCAACGAGCGGCTGGCAGACCGCACCCCATCCCCTACCTTTTCTACAGCCGACTCCGACATCACCGAGCTGGCGGACGAGCAGCAGGACCAGATGGAAGATTTCGACGATGAGCCGTTTGTAGATGACACCGGCTCAGATGTGGGGAATGAGGAAGGATCTGATCTCTTCAGCGATGGGCACGACCCGTTTTATGACCGGTCCCCATGGTTCATTTTAGTAGGAAGGTTGGTGAGGTTGCGCAAGGATTTGGGAGGAAAGGACAAAGTTCTTAACATTAACCCTTTAAAAGCGCATTATTTGCAGTCACAAGAATCAAAGAAAACAAAGCTGATAAAATTAAACAGAATCCAAAAAATAAAATCCATAGACTTAGAAATGTCCAAACTTTGTACGGCACCTGTAGCAGGAGCCCCATCATCCTCTGTTCTTATGCGTAATGTCATCCCGTATGACTACAATGGACGGTGCGGTCATTGGTTACCTTTGCATATAGCCAGACTGGATAATGGTATATATTTAGAGGGGTCCTCTCCCCCATCTCCGGTCTCTTTTACATTATAAATCTAGAAAAAGCTGACGTAAAGGACCTAATAGCGCCACCAAACGACTCCTTATGGCACCAAAACAGGAGAAAAAAAAAAACAGGCCCCACCCCTGAGCAATCTGGGAGGTCTTCACAATTAAGTGTCATCTGATCTGTGTCCCCTTTTCTCAGGGGCTCGGGGGACTCAGGGAGAGGGGCACAAATGTTTCCACTTACCCAGGCATTGTAGGATCATTATAGCCAGATTTGGGATATGCTGCAATTTTGGAAACTTGAAATCCCCATACTGAATGTAGTCAGTTGCCCCGAACATTTTCTGATCCTTACTCTTCCATGTCCGGTGGGTAAATGTGAGAACTTGTCCTTTCCGTACCTGTCCTAGGTTGTCAGACACAGGAATGATAAGGAAGCGTGACAGGATCATCACCCGATTTTCATTCATTTTTTTTTTTTAGTTTTTACGTTTTTTTCCTTTAATGAAAAAGGAAAACAAAGCATATCTTACTTTTTCTTTTGATTTTGTAGTTTGTTTTGTGTTGCCATTTCCTCACCAACCTCGCTGCTAATAATTTGTTCCCTTCCTCTTGTCTTTAGCTATGGTGGTGGGGAATACCAGATGGAAGGTAGACAAACTCAATTTAAAGGTGTTTTTTTTTAGCTAGTGCTCCTCATAGGTGGTACTTAGGCGGGATGTTTCCATAGCTTCCTCCCACACCACTACATCACCTTGGGTTGTCTGTGCTCCTCATATACATAACACAGAAAATGATGTTTTACCGCAGCTCCGTCCTATGTAGCTGCATCAACTTATGTTGTCTGTGCTCCTCATAGGCAGGATTTGGTAACTCATTACTGCAGTTCCCACTCACATCACTATATAGGTTGTCTGTGCTTCCTCATAGGCAGGATTTGGTAACTTTTTTCTGCACCTTCCGCCCACACATTTTTTCAGCTGCTGCACACGCAGCTTGTCTGTGCTCCTCATAGATGAGATTTGGTAACATTTTTTTTTTCCATAGCTCACACGCATGCCGCTGAATACACTCTGCTCCTCCCTAAGTGGGATTTTGTAATTACTTTTTTTTTTTTTTTTTTTACTGCAGCTCCTGCCCATGCTGCTTCATACACATAGCTTGTCTGTGCTTCCTCATAGGTGGGATTTGGTAACTTTTTTTTTTTTACTGCAGCTCCTGCCCATGCTGCTTCATACATATAGCTAATCTGTGCTCCTCATAGGCGGGATTTGGAAACTCTTTTTAATTGCAGCTCCTGCCCATTCTTCTCCATACACTTAACTTTGTCTGTGCTCCTCATGGGCGGAATTTGGTAACTTTTTTCTGTTGCTCCCCCCCATTCTGCTACATAATTTGGCTGTTTGTGCTCCTCGTAGGCGGGACTTAGTAATTTGTGTTTCTTTGTCGCTCCATTGGGAGACCCAGACAATTGGGAGACCCAGACAATTGGGTTGTATAGCTATGCCTCCGGAGGCCACACAAAGCATTACACTAAAAGTGTAAAGCCCCTCCCCTTCTGCCTATACACCCCCCGTGCTCACGGGCTCCTCAGTTTTCTTGCTTTGTGCGAAGGAGGCAGACATCCACGCATAGCTCCACTGCTTGGTCAGCAGCAGCTGCTGACTAGGTCGGATGGAAGAAAAGAGGGCCCATAACAGGGCCCCCAGCATGCTCCCTTCTCACCCCACTCTTGTCGGCGGTGTTGTTAAGGTTGAGGTGCCCATTGCGGGTACACAGGCAGGAGCCACATGCTGTTTTCCTTCCCTATCCCTTAATGGGCTCTGGGTGAAGTGGGATCCGGATCGGTCTCCAGGCACTGGGACCGTGCTCCCTCCGCAGCCCCTGGGAATCTGCAGGATAGGAGCTGGATATAGTCAGGGACAAAGCCCTGCTACTATGAGGTACTCTGTGTCTCCGTGGGGACCGCGCATGGAGCGCTGGTCCCATACACATTACAGCACTGCTGGGTGTGTTAGTGCGCCGGGCATGGAGCGCTTGTGCCAGACACTTTCCATCTCTGCTGGGTGTGTTAGTGCGCCGGACATGGAGCGTTTGGGCCAGACACTTTCCAGCTCTGCTGGGTGTGTTAGTGCGCCGGACATGGAGTGCTTGTGCCAGACACTTTCCAGCTCTGCTGGGTGTGTTAGTGCGCCGGACATGAAACGTTAGTGCCATACACTTTCCAGCACTGCTGGAGGTGTTAGTGTGCCGGGGGACTACGCGCGGCCGCGCTTATTGCCGGCCGCGCTTATAACTTTAGTCCCCGGCTTCTGCGGCCTAGTGTCGTTCTTTCCCGCCCACAGGCCTGCCAGTCAGGGGAGAGGCGGGACGCTGCACGGATCGTCAGCAGAGGGCTGGAGCATACATTAGTATCCTCCTCCCTCCTCACTCAGTACAGTGGGGCGCTGGATTCCCGCACTTTTCTTGGGCACGCCCACGGTCTCCTCCTCCTCACAGAACGCCGGCAGCCATTCCTGTCAGCGATTCAGACGCTGGAGAGGAGAGACAACACAGGGAGACCCAGGCAGGGAATCCGGTGACCACACAACTGCTCTGAGCGGTCGGTAAGCAGCACCTATGGTGCTGGCCCCACTGAGTACCGAAGTGTATATATATATATATAGGCTTTTAGGCTATACATTGCACTGTACGGTCGCTCTGTTGATTTTTGGCTATATACCCTCCTGGTTGTTCTCAGAGGAGACATGTCATCTGCAAAAAGCAAGGGTGCCACAGCACAGACGTATTTTGCAACCTGTACCTCATGTACAGCTGTACTACCGGCAGGGTCCACTGACCCTCATTGTGTGCAATGCTCGGCCCCTGTGGCGCTTACTCAGCCGGAGCCTCTGCTACTGGTGGCCCAAGTGGAACCACCTGCTACCACTGTCCAGGTGACAGGGACGGAGTTTGCAGCCTTTGCTGACAAGCTGTCTGACACTATGGATAAATGGTCTGCTAAAATACTGGAAGCATTGCAGTCCAGACCGGTGATTCAGGCCCCAGGCTCTATCCAATCCTTGACCCCTGGTCCCCCTCAATTGGAACAGCAATGTGCCCCGGGGGTAACCCACAGGTCCCAGGGTGAGGTCTCTGACACGGACCGCAGTCCCAGGCCGCCCAAGCGGGGTCGCTGGGAAATTCCCTCCACTTCATCACACTGTTCAGGGTCCCAGCAGGGGGACTCTCTGGAGGATGAAGCGGAGGTATCAGATCAGGATTCTGATATTGAAGCCGCTCTCAACCTAGATACACCTGAAGGTGACGCAGTAGTGAATGACCTTATAGCGACCATCAATCAGGTGTTGGATATTTCTCCCCCAGCTCCTCCAATTGAGGAGTCTGCTTCTCAGGAGAAATTCCGTTTCAGGTTTCCAAAGCGTACATTAAATATGTTTCTGGATCACTCTGACTTCAGAGAGGCAATCCAGAAAAACCGGGACTGTCCAGACAAGCGTTTTTCCAAGCGCCTTAAGGACACACGTTATCCCTTCCCCCCCCGAGGTTGTCAAGGGCTGGACTCAATGTCCTAAGGTGGATCCTCCAATCTCCAGACTGGCGGCTAGATCCATAGTTGCAGTGGAAGACGGGGCTTCACTCAAAGATGCCACTGACAGACAGATGGAGCTCTGGTTGAAATCCATCTATGAAGCTATCGGCGCGTCTTTTGCTCCAGCATTCGCAGCCGTATGGGCACTCCAAGCTATCTCAGCTTGTCAGGCGCAGATTCATGCGGTAACACGTACATCTGCCCCACAAGTGGTGTCCTTAACCAATCAGGCGTCGGCGTTTGCGTCCTACGCCATTAATGCTATCCTCGACTCTGCGAGCCGTACGGCGGTGGCATCCGCCAACTCGGTGGTACTCCGCAGGGCCATGTGGCTACGTGAATGGAAGGCAGACTCTGCTTCCAAAAAGTTCTTAACCGGTTTGCCATTGGCTGGCGACCGCTTGTTTGGTGAGCGATTGGATGAAATCATTAAACAATCCAAGGGAAAGGATTCATCCTTACCCCAGTCCAAACCAAACAGACCTCAACCACGGAAGGTACAATCGAGGTTTCGGTCCTTTCGGACCGCGGGCAGATCTCAATTTTCCTCGTCCAAAAGGCCTCAGAAAGATCAGAGGAACTCAGATGCATGGCGGTCTAAGTCACGTCCTAAAAAGACCGCCAGAGGCACCGCTCCCAAAGCGGCCTCCTCATGACTTTCGGCCTCTTCAAACCGCATCCTCGGTCGGTGGCAGGCTCTCCCGCTTTTGCGACGCCTGGCTGCCACAAGTAAAAGACCGATGGGTGAGAGACATTCTATCTCACGGTTACAGGATAGAGTTCAACTCTCGTCCTCCGACTCGTTTCTTCAGAACATCTCCACCCCCCGACAGAGCCGAGGCTCTTATGCAGGCGGTGGGCACCCTGAAGGCGGAAGGAGTGGTGATCCCGGTTCCTCTTCAGCAACGGGGTCACGGTTTTTACTCCAACTTGTTCGTGGTGCCAAAAAAGGACGGATCCTTCTGTCCCGTTCTGGACCTAAAGCTGCTCAACAAGCATGTGAAAACCAGGCGGTTCCGGATGGAATCGCTTCGCTCCGTCATCGCCTCCATGTCCCAAGGAGATTTCCTGGCATCAATAGACATCAAAGATGCTTACCTCCACGTACCGATTGCGCCAGAGCATCAGCGCTTCCTGCGCTTCGCCATAGGGGACGAACACCTTCAGTTCGTGGCACTACCTTTTGGCCTGGCAACAGCCCCACGGGTCTTCACCAAGGTCATGGCAACAGTGGTGGCAATCCTACACTCTCAGGGACACTCGGTGATCCCTTACTTAGACGATCTACTTGTCAAGGCACCCTCTCATGGGGCATGCCAACACAGCCTGAACATTGCTCTGGAAACTCTCCAGAGTTTCGGGTGGATCATCAATTTTCCAAAGTCAAATCTGACACCGGCCCAATCACTAACATATCTTGGCATGGAGTTTCATACTCTCTCAGCGATAGTGAAGCTTCCGCTGAACAAACAGCGTTCACTACAGACAGGGGTGCAATCTCTCCTTCATGGCCAGTCACACCCCCTGAGGCGCCTCATGCACTTCCTAGGGAAGATGGTGGCAGCAATGGAGGCAGTTCCTTTTGCGCAGTTTCATCTGCGCCCACTTCAATGGGACATTCTCCGCAAATGGGACAGGAAGTCGACGTCCCTCGACAGGAACGTCTCCCTTTCTCGGGCAGCCAAAGCTTCCCTTCAGTGGTGGCTTCTTCCCACTTCTCTGTCGAAGGGGAAATCCTTCCTGCCCCCATCCTGGGCTGTGGTCACGACGGACGCGAGCCTGTCAGGGTGGGGAGCGGTCTTTCTCCACCACAGGGCTCAGGGGACTTGGACTCAGACAGAGTCCTCCCTTCAGATCAATGTTCTGGAGATAAGGGCAGTGTATCTTGCCCTAAAAGCATTCCAGCCGTGGCTGGAAGGCAAACAGATCCGAATTCAGTCAGACAACTCCACAGCGGTGGCATACATCAACCACCAAGGCGGGACACGCAGTCGGCAAGCCTTCCAGGAGGTCCGGCGGATTCTGCTATGGGTGGAAGCCACAGCCTCCACCATATCCGCAGTTCACATCCCGGGCGTAGAAAACTGGGAAGCAGATTTTCTCAGTCGCCAGGGCATGGACGCAGGGGAATGGTCCCTTCACCCGGACGTGTTTCAGGAGATCTGTTGCCGCTGGGGCATGCCGGACGTCGACCTAATGGCGTCCCGGCACAACAACAAGGTCCCGACGTTCATGGCACGGTCTCAAGATCACAGAGCTCTGGCGGCAGACGCCTTAGTTCAGGATTGGTCGCAGTTTCAACTCCCTTATGTGTTTCCTCCTCTGGCACTGTTGCCCAGAGTGTTACGCAAGATCAGGGCCGACTGCCGTCGCGCCATCCTCGTCGCTCCAGACTGGCCGAGGAGGTCGTGGTACCCGGATCTGTGGCATCTCACGGTCGGCCAACCGTGGGCACTCCCAGACCGACCAGACTTGCTGTCTCAAGGGCCGTTTTTCCATCTGAATTCTGCGGCCCTGAACCTGACTGTGTGGCCATTGAGTCCTGGATCCTAGCGTCTTCAGGTTTATCTCAAGAGGTCATTGCCACCATGAGACAGGCTAGGAAACCAACGTCCGCCAAGATCTACCACAGGACTTGGAAAATTTTCCTGTCGTGGTGCTCTGCTCAGGGCGTTTCTCCCTGGCCGTTTACCTTGCCCACTTTTCTGTCCTTTCTTCAATCCGGATTAGAAAAGGGTTTGTCACTAGGCTCCCTTAAGGGACAAGTCTCTGCGCTCTCTGTCTTTTTTCAGAAGCGCCTAGCCAGACTTCCACAGGTACGCACGTTCCTGCAGGGGGTTTGTCACATCGTACCTCCTTACAGGCGTCCGTTAGAACCCTGGGATCTGAACAGGGTACTGATGGCTCTTCAGAAACCACCGTTCGAGCCAATGAGGGATATCTCTCTCTCGCGCCTTTCACAGAAGGTGGTCTTCCTAGTGGCAGTCACATCACTTCGGAGAGTGTCTGAGCTAGCAGCGCTGTCATGCAAAGCCCCCTTCCTGGTGTTTCACCAGGACAAGGTGGTTCTGCGTCCGGTTCCGGAATTTCTCCCTAAGGTGGTATCCCCCTTTCATCTCAATCAGGATATCTCCTTACCCTCTTTTTGTCCTCATCCAGTTCACCAATGTGAAAAGGATTTGCACTTGTTAGATCTGGTGAGAGCACTCAGACTCTACATTTCTCGTACGGCGCCCCTGCGCCGCTCGGATGCACTCTTTGTCCTTGTCGCTGGCCAGCGTAAAGGGACACAAGCTTCCAAATCAACCCTGGCTCGGTGGATCAAGGAACCAATTCTCGAGGCTTATCGTTCCTCCGGGCTTCCGGTTCCCTCAGGGCTGAAGGCCCATTCTACCAAGGCCGTGGGAGCGTCCTGGGCTTTGCGGCACCAGGCTACGGCTCAGCAGGTGTGTCAGGCGGCTACCTGGTCGAGCCTGCACACTTTCACGAAACACTATCAGGTGCATACCTATGCTTCGGCAGATGCCAGCCTAGGTAGACGAGTCCTTCAGGCGGCGGTTGCCCACCTGTAGGACGGAGCCGGTTACGGCTCTATTATGAGGTATTATTTATCCACCCAGGGACTGCTTTTGGACGTCCCAATTGTCTGGGTCTCCCAATGGAGCGACAAAGAAGAAGGGAATTTTGTTTACTTACCGTAAATTCCTTTTCTTCTAGCTCCAATTGGGAGACCCAGCACCCGCCCCTGTTTTTTGTGTACACATGTTGTTCATGTTGAATGGTTTCAGTTCTCCGATATTCCTTCGGATTGAATTTACTTTAAACCAATTATAATTTTTTCCTCCTTCTTGCTTTTGCACCAAAACTGAGGAGCCCGTGAGCACGGGGGGTGTATAGGCAGAAGGGGAGGGGCTTAACACTTTTAGTGTAATGCTTTGTGTGGCCTCCGGAGGCAGTAGCTATACAACCCAATTGTCTGGGTCTCCCAATTGGAGCTAGAAGAAAAGGAATTTACGGTAAGTAAACAAAATTCCCTTCTTTTCAGCAGCTGCCTCCCAAGACACTTAATCAGCGAGTGTCTTAAAGAGGTATTCTGACATATCGTGACACATCTACAAGACACTAAGTGTTGCTGCTGTATTTGCCGTGCACAGAATTCTCTGCCCCTGAATACATTGCAGCAGACACCGCAGCTTTGTGAGCAGCACTGGGTCAGGATGGGGTCTTCAGCCTTTGAATGTCAGCAGTGAACCTTGCAATTCATTGTCAGCAAGCAGAGATCTTGAAATCCTTATGAATTGGAGCACAGGGTATATTGGGAATCAGCGGGCCTTTTCATCATGCAGTGATGAGGCTTTATTGGGCTTTTTATATGGCGGAGCAGGGGGTCATATCTTCACCCACTGCCCATATTGACGACCGGTTCCTCGGGGGAGTCAATCACTGCCGATTTCTGCCCCTCGCCCCCTCTGGACACCCCTCCTTCCTAGAGACATCTGAGGTCCGGAACACAATAGTTTTTGTTTTATTTTAACACTTTATGATTTCTTTGCAGCTCCTTCCTTTACTTTGTATTTTGCGTTTGCAGTGTGGTTATAACACGGCTGATTAATCCTTTTTTGCTTTTGGTTCCGATTTACGTTTGTAACCTAGTTTCATTCTCATTTTGGTTTCCTTCCGTTGTGTTCCCTTTTAACCCCTCGCCGGTTGAGCGTGGATCCGTGGTGTATGACGTAGTGTCTAGTTACGGCCTCCATCATCTGGTGCTATGTCACATCTGTCACTCATCATATCTGGGTGGATGCAGACGACCAGTTCTCAGATCCCGACAGAGAAGACCTGTGAATAGGTGGTGACCCGGCGCACTGGTGTAATGCAATGCCCTCCGTGGTTTCTCTTCCAGAGCATTCGTCTATCTCAGTAATCTGCTCTTCCCTGTCCCCTTGGTCCATCGGGTGGCCATAGTGAGCGAGAAGGGGGACATACGTGGGTTCCTGCGCGTTGCTGTGCAAGCGATTGCTGGTAAGTAGTTGCTTTTATACTGTAGAGACCATCAGCAAGAAGGGAAGAGTCACCGGGGCCGCTCCCTGCTGGCCTCTCCCATTCCAGCTCTACTTGATTGACAGGTCCAGATCTATCAATAAAGCTGAACCACGGGCAGTGTGAGTCTCCTGTAAGGTTCAGTGGTCTTCTAAACGTCTTATATGAATATTTTCTTTTTTAATCACTATTTCTCAGGTGATGAAGAAGCTCCAGATTATGGATCCGGCATCCGTCAGTCGGGAACTGCCAAGATCTCATTTGACAATGATTATTTTAATAAGGTACGCTTCCAAATAATAGGGGTATAGCAAAACCATTGTTATAGGCAACACATACTGTTTACACAAGACAATGTGCTGCTGAGAAAAAAAATCATTGCACCCGACGAACGTTTTGCTCAATTTTTGGGAGATTGGACAAACTTCCTTTACATAAACCGTAACGTGTATAGTCTTTTTTATTCTCTGTTGCAGAATGACGTCTCTTCTGCCGTTCTCACTCGCTCTGGATTGTCTCTGGAAGAATTGCGCATTGTAGAAGGACAGGGTCAAAACTCCGAAATGAACACTCCTATGGAGGAGGTCAACCGCCTGGCTGAGATGGGTAATGGAACAAGCGACACAGAACAAGAGTTCCATGACCACGTGTGTTACCCGTTTGTTATAACCTCCTCTAACCCTGCAGACATGAAATCCGGCAGTCTTCTGGATGGCAAGATGATGATGGAAGGGTTTTCTGAAGATGTAGGAGAGCACCTGAAGATCGGCAGTGTCTTCACTTTCCGGGTCACCGTGCTACAAGCGAGCGGCATCCCGCAGGAATACGCCGACATCTTCTGCCAGTTCAAGTGAGTTACCGTTCAATGACCGCTGTAAGTAAATATGGCGACCAGTGTGTCCACAGCCCTGAAAATGCCCGGTAGTGCCCCAGTATACCCCCATGTGCATGTGATAATCAGTCACCACCGAGCGCTGACTCTGAGTGTTTTGCAGCTTTTTACATCGGCATGATGAGGCCTTTTCCACAGAACCTCTGAAAAACAACGGACGTGGGAACCCGCTGGGCTTCTACCATGTACAGAACGTGAGTGACCGGAGAACAAGAATGCGCCTCGTTATTATGGAGGCAATAAAAGAATAAATCCACCTTCACATCTTTTTCTTTCTTCACAGATTGCAGTTGAGGTCACTGAATCTTTCATAGAATATATCAAATCCAACCCCATCGTGTTTGAAGTGTTTGGACACTTTCAGCAGCACCCGTTCCACTCCCAGGGCCAGGACCTCAGGTGTGTGCGTGTCTATATAATATAATATAATATAATATATATATATATATACACCATATTTTTCTTTTATAAGACGCACCTCAAATTTAGAGGAAAAAGGGGCGTCCGTCTTATATTCCGGATGTGGCTTACTAGAGGGAGGCGGCAGCAGTGGTGTCGCAGGGTCACAGGAGGCAGGGGCGGTGCTGGAGTAGGGCGATGCTGCAGGCGCTGCGGTGAGGGCTGCAGGCACCGTGCTGGCAGGTGTCACAGATGCTCTGTCCTTGTTGCGTTCTTCAAAGAAATGGCGCCTGGAGTTGGCGCGTGCGCAGATTGAGCTCTCTGCTCAATGACAAACCGAGATATGATCTGAGCACACGCCACCTGTGGACGCCATTTTTCTTAAGTTCGCCGTTGGGAGATCATGCGGCCAGAGGCGGCACATGCGCAGATGAGATCTTCAGCTAAGAGCTTCATCTGCGCACTCGCTGACCCCGGATGCCATTATTTGAAGCCCGCACCACCAAGAGAGTATCTCACTGCCGCACCGCCAAGAGAGCATCTCACCTGCCGCACCGCCAAGAGAGCATCTCACCTGCCGCACCGCCAAGAGAGCATCTCACCTGCCGCACCGCCAAGAGAGCATCTCACCTGCCGCACCGCCAAGAGAGTATCTCACCTGCCGCACCGCCAAGAGAGCATCTCACCTGCCGCACTGCCAAGAGAGTATCTCACTGCCGCACCGCCAAGAGAGCATCTCACCTGCCGCGCCGCCAAGAGAGCATCTCACCTGCCGCACACAGCCCCCACTGCAGCCAGCACAACGTCCATTCTCCACCTCGCAGTAAGCTACATTCGCATTATAAGACGCACCCCTCATTTTCCTCACAAATTTTTGGGAGGAAAAGTGTGACTTATAATCCAAAAAATACAGTAGATATACAGTACAGAGTTTTCTTTATTTTGATGACTCTGAAAACTGTAGATTCACATTGAAGGCATCAAAACTATGAATTAACACATGTGGAATGAAATACTTAAAGGGAACCAAACCTCAGCATTTTCCTATATAAGGTGCAGCCGGTGCAGTGCTGGCACTATCGGGCACAGTGTGTACATACCATCAGGGGGCAGCTTGGGTGTTTAGGCTGTGAAATTCAACTTTATAAAGTTTGAAAATTCATGCACTTTTTGATTGACGTGTGCATCTCGCTGCTAATGTCCGGGCGGGTTATGCACGTGTATCCCTGCCCCCCCCGCCCGCCGCCTGTTCCTCCCTCTCACTGGCCGTATGTAAATTTCTAATCTTCAGTTACACGGCGTCGGAATTCGCGCCTGCGCATATAGCGCTCATCTCCGGCGCCATGTTTCTGATTCTGAAGCCCACAGTATTATGGTGCATGAGAGGGCGGTGCATGCGCCCTCGCTTCTTCAGATCTGTTGTGACTGCGGGATCGCGCGCGGTCACAACAGGACTGGAAACCAGCTGATCTTACCGATTAGCTGCAGCAGACGATATCGTAGCAGATGTCTGCTGCAGCTCATCGGGGTAAGATCAGCTGTGCTCCAGTCCTGTTTTGACCGCGCGCGCTCCCGCTGTCACAACATGACTGGAGCACCGCCCTCTCATGCACCGCCCTCTCATGCACCATAATACTGTGGGCTTCAGAATCATGGCGGCGGAGATGAGCGCTATGCGCAGGCGCTAACTCCGACGCCGTGTAACTGAAGATTAGAAATTTACATAGCCCAGAGGGAGGGAGGAACAGGCGGCTGCGGGGGGGGGGCGGGGATACACATGCATAACCCGCCCGGACATTAGCAGCGAGGTGCAACCGTCAATCAAAAAGTGCATGAATTTTCAAACTTTATAAAGTTGGATTTCACAGCCTAAACACCCAAGCTGCCCCCTAATGGTATGTACACAATGTGCCCGATAGTGCCAGCACTGCACTGGCTTTACCGTATATAGGAAAATCCTGAGGTTTGGTTCCCTTTAAGAAAAAAGTGTGAAACAACTGAAAATGTCTTAGGCTATGTGCCCACGCTGCGGAAAATGCGCGGATTTTGCCGCGGATTTCTAGCGGAAAAGCCGCGGATTTTCCGAAAATCTGCAGCAGCGGCACTTCCCAGCCATTTCTATGGCATTTTGGAAATGCTGTGCCCATGCTGCGGATTTTTCCGCGGCGGATTTGGTGCGGATTTTGATCCGGAAAAATCTGCAACATGTCAATTATTGTTGCGGATTTTGATCCGGATTTTGGCCTCAGAATAGGGGGAAAAAAAAAAATCCGCACCAAATTCCGCGGTAAATCCGCGGCAAGTCCGCACCTTTTAAAAAGGTGCGGATTTTGCGGGAAAGCCGCGGATTTTCATGCAGAAAAATTCGCAGCAACATTCTACCGTGGACACATAGCCTTATATTCTAGGTTCCTTTTGCTTTGATTACTGCTTTGCACACTCTTGGCATTCTCTTGATGAGCTTCAGGAGGTAGTCACCGGAAATGGTCTTCACTTCACAGGTGTGCCCTGTCAGGTTTAATAAGTGGGATTTCTTGCCTTATAAATGAAGAACCACCTAAAATATAAGACATATTTTCAGTTGTTTCACACTTTTTTGTTAACTATTTCATTCCACATGTGTTAATTCATAGTTTTGATGCCTTCAATGTGAATCTACAATTTTCAGAGTCATGAAAATAAAGCAAACTCTTTGAATGAGAAGGTGTGTCCAAACTTTTGGTCTGTACTGTATATATCTTATTTTTGGTCATATTGATCACTTGTTTTATGGATGGGTCATAACTAGTTCCTCTCCTTACAGCCCAGCTCAGGCTTCCCGTCGTCATTTCCCCCCTCCGATGCCCCTCTCTAAGCCTGGTGAGTAATATATAGCATAGGTCATGGCGCGGTGCAGGAGGTGTAGGGAGCCCCTCATATCCTAATTTGCGGCTTTGCATGCTTTTCATACATGTAACATCTTTTTTCCATTCATTTTTCTTGCTGCATGATGACTATGTCTCTCCTTCGTTTTTATCCCTCGGCCTGGCATCTCCGTTGCTTTTCCTCCTCCTTTTCTCCCCATTCGCATCATTGCATTGTCCCTATCAGCTGGTGAGAGGAAGATAAATTTGGTGAGGTACCTAATGTCCAGCTATGTGAGTGTGCCGGTGCTGGACACACTATCTGAGCACGCTCACGCACTCTCTGCAACGCTGCACGACAGGGCCGAGCAGCTGCCGTCCTTTCTCTCCCTGCCAATACCCAACTGCCTGCCGGAGAGGGCTCCCAAGAACGATGGTTAGTAGTAGAGGTCTCGGTGCTGTAGCGGTCACTGCCCAGGTCCTGTAGGTTTTCCCTATAGATGGTTTTTCCCTTCGTTGTTCCCTGTACTGTTACTCACTTTCTGCATTTACATTACAGTTCCAGCCACTAAACTAAATCCTCTAAGCAAGCCGAGCCTAGGACAGAGCGTCAGCAAATATGACCTGCTGGTGTGGTTTGAGATCAGTGAATTGGAGCCTACAGGAGAGTAAGTGAGAGGATGAGCATGCACATATACAGGGGTGCCCATCATGAGCTGGATTTATCCTGGGAACATCATACAAAAAATGTCCAAATTTATTGAGCCCAGTGGCAATGTTTCAGTTCATCAGAACAGGTGTGTCTCTAATTAACTCAGATGTTGCCAATAAACCTATCAGAACCTTCCAAAGACATGACATCATCATATGGGCGGTCCCATATTGTTTAAAGGCATAGTACTCTTAAGGGTGCTTTACACGCTGCGACATCGCTTGCGATCTCGTTAGCAATGTGACACGCCAGATCGCAGATAAGATTTGCCGAGATCGCACATAGGTCGTGTTTTAGCGCCGGTCACATGTGCGATTTCGGCAGATCGCATCTGCGATCTGGCGTATCACATCGCTAGCGAGATCGCTAGCGGTGTCGCAGTGTGTAAAGCACCCTTTAGTGTATGTAAACCTTTGACTTTGCAGATAATAATAAAAATGCCTTAAAGCACACCAATCACCAGGATTTTCCTATATAACTTAACCCAGTGCTATACTGGCACTATCATGCTGATTCTATACATACCTTTAGTTATCATCTTGAATGTGTAGGTTTGGAAACACAAGAAAGTAAAGTTTGTAAAATTAGCAGCTTATTGAGTGACAGCAGCGGAGGATCAGATAATATCAGGGGGGTGTTCATAGTTATCCCCTCCCCCTGTTATTTATGTTAATTCTATTATACAATCATTTTATGACTAGAAGGACCTATGCTGATGTCATACCCATGTGATCAGAAGGGGCGGGACCTCAGCCAACATAGCTGATACCAGGAAGCAACATTTTTCTGTTGGAAGAGGCTCCGCCCCTTGTTGTCACATGGATATGACAACATCAGCATAGGTCCTGTTAGTCACATACTAAAACAATTGTATAATCGAATTAGCATAAGTAATGGGGGAGGGGATAAGTATGAACACCCCCCCAGATATCTGATCCTCAGCTGCTGTCACTTAACAAGCTGATGATTTTACAAACTTTACTTTCTTGTGTTTCCAAACCTATAACTCCGAGCTGACCACTACAGAGATGTATAGAATCAGCCTGATAGTGCCAGAATAGCACTGGCTTTAGATTATATAGGAAAATCCTGGTGATTGGTGCTCTTTAAAACATTAAAAAAAAATAAATGTGCAAATGATCCAGAAATAAGGATAAAATTTAGCTTTTTATTAAATAGTTCATAAAAACAAGTAATTATCACAATTAGCCAGTAGGTGGTGCCACAATCCCAGGAAACAGGCAAGAATGTTATAAAATCAAAATTACATTCAAAAAGCAAAATACCAATCAAACAGCAAAAGTGCTACTTATTAAGGGAGTACGAGAAGTCATATGATTACCATTAACCATAAATAGTTAGAGAAGCATATCTATCCCATGTTTGGGATGTGGTGCCACTTCACCGACGTGCGTTTCGGCGCCTTCTTCTGGAGCTTTATATATCCTTAATGGTAATCTATCACATCCTTTGATAATTCGCACTTTTGCTATTTGTCGCACGTTTTACTTTGCTTTTTGAATGTTATTTATATTTGATAACATCCCTGCCTGTTTCCTGGGATTGTGGCGCCACCTACAGGCTAAAAGTGTGTATTACGTTGTCTTATGAGCTATTTAATAAAAGATCTATATTATTATCGTTATTTCTGGTTTATTTGCACGTTTTTTATAAGCTTACTGGTGCATAACCATATTTATTAGTCCCATTATACTACATGATATTGATTGACTTAATATTTATCATGTGTTCTGATTGAGGTACTTGATATTTTGCTCACGGTTTTATCCCAGGTACATCCCAGCTGTCGTGGATCACTCCGGGGGTCTGTCCTGTCAGGGAACCTTCCTGCTACACCAGGTATGTAACACGAGGACAGACCGGGCTCTTTTTGTGTCGGTTTCCCTCGTATACCGGGAAAGCTCATGGCACGTACCATAAAGACGTTTATAGGCCCCCATTCTCCAGACTGTTCTTTTGGCCTCATCTCTGGGTAATTTATTTGCCCATATGATTCCATAGAGATAAATGTGCACCATAATTATTTTCACGAGGAATTTACATTGATTAGTGAAAAATAGTGATTCGGATGCAACCGGATTTTAGTACGTGTCTTTCAACTGCAAAACTCCGCTGCCCCCATAGGGTTGAACAAAAATAATCCGTAGGATCCCAGTCCAATGCCTGGTTTGGTGGTCCGTGACCACCAGACCACAGCCCGGTGACCCTCCTCCTAGCTGCTGGCATCCTCACCACCTCTTCTGATGAATGTGCCCGGCATAATGTTATCATTCAGGCCTGACGCACACGTGATGGCGCTCCCCGGGACTGCTAACAAGAAGACACACTGCGGATGGCAGTGGGTAGGAGGACATGGAGGACATACTTTGGGCTCTGGTCCAGTGGTTGCTGGAACATGGTCCTGTGACCTTCTTAGCTGCTGGCATCCTCTCCACGTCTTCTAATGAATGTGCTCGGCATAACATTATCATTGCGGTGTGACGCATGAGATGGCGCTCCCCGGAACTGCTAAGAAGACACACTGGGGATGTCAGCGGGTAGGAGGACATACTCGAGACTTTAGTATGGTGGCCTTCTGCAGCATGGTCCTGTGAATGTCCTCCTAGCTGCTGGCATCCTCGCTGCCTCCTCTGATTATTGTGCCCAGCATCACGTTCTCATTGGCGCATGATGCACACGTGATGGCGCTCCCCAGGACTGGTAGACAGAAGAGACCCTGGGTATGTCAGCGGGTAGGAGGACATACTCTGGACATAGTGTTCTCATTGGCGCATGATGCACACATGATGGCGCTCCCGGGACTGGTAGACAGAAGAGACCCTGGGGATGTCAGCAGATAGCAGGACCTACTCGGGACTACTTTGGCCTTCTGGAGCATGGTCCCTCGCTTCTGGCATCTCACTGCCTCCTCTGATTATTGTGCTCGGCATAACGTTATCATTGCAGCATGATACACACGTGATGGTACTCCCCGCGATTGGTGGACAGAAGAGACCCTGGGGATATCAGCAGGTATTAGGACATACTCGGGACATAACATTCTCATTGGCGCATGATGCACACGTGATGGCGCTTTCCATGACTGGTAGACAGAAGAGACCCTGGGGATGTCAGAGGACATACTCAGGACTACTTGGTCCTTCTGGAGCATGGTCCTGTGAACCTCCTCCTCGCTGTTGGCATCTCGCTGCCTCCTCTGAGTATTGTGCCCAGCATAACATTACCATTGCAGCATGATGCACACTTGATGGCGCTCTCCATGACTGGTAGTCAGAAGAGACCCTGGGGATGTCAGCGGGTAGGAGGACATACTCAGGGCTGGGTTAAGTGGTTGCTGGAGCATGGTCCTGTGAACGTCCTCCTAGCTGCTGGCATTCTCACCACCTTTTCTGATGAATGTTATCATTGCAGCATGATGTACATGTGATGGCACTGTCCATGACTGCTGATCAGTAGAGACCCTGGGGATGTCAGCAGGTAGGAGGACATATTCAAGGCTTTGGTCCAGTGGTTGCTGGAGCATGGTCATGTGAACGTTCCCTGGCATTATGTTACCATTGCAGCATGATGGCGCTCCCCAGGACTGCCGATCAGAAGTGACCCTGGAGATGTCTACGGGCAGGAGGACTTACTCGGGGCTGTGGTTCAGTGGTTCTTGGAGCATGGTCCTCCTAGCTGCTGGCATCCTCGCTGCCTCCTCTGGTTATTGTGCCCAGCATTACGTTATCATTGCAGCATGATGCACACGTGATGGCGCTCCTGGGACTGGTAGACAGAAGTGACCCTGGGGATGTCAGCGGGTAGGGGGATGTATTCGGGGCTCTGGTGCTGTGGTGTTCTGGAGCAGGGTCCTGTGAACGTCCCCCGGCATAATGTTACCATTGCAGCATGATGCACACGTGATGGCGCTCCTGGGACTGGTAGACAGAAGAGACCCTGGGGATGTCAGCGGGTCGGGGGATGTATTCGGGGCTCTGGTGCTGGGGCGTTGTGGAGTAGGGTCCTGGAATTTTTTTGCTCAGCTCTACCCCATGGTTTAAGTGAACTGGATGGAAGGCGGCCATACTCAGATTTGGTAGGAGTCGGTCGGGGGTCTTGGAGCTGTGGATTGTCTGCTGAATGATGGTTACAATGATGCAGCCATACACATTTCTCTATTGCTTTATTGGGGGTAACAGGAGATCGGGGGTGTATACTGCTGCCAATAGGCAAGACAAAAGTTCCCTCCTCTCCAGTTCCTCTCCAGTAGCGTACACCCACCACCGGGCACGGAGATGATGCGTTTTAGCTTGGTATCAGCAGGAGGCAGTAGTGTCGCCTCCTAGTGGCAGCGGCAGACACCCCATGGTCTCCAGTGTCCCCCAATGAAGGCTATGAGAAAGGGTTTACGGTGAGTACCCAAATCCTCTTTTTGGTCAGAGTAGATGCTGATATCTCATAGGCTTATGATGACGGAGATATTTCTTGTGACAGGGGATCCAGCGCAGGATCACGGTGACGATCATACACGAGAAAGGAAACGAGCTGCACTGGAAGGACGTGCGGGAGCTGGTGGTCGGTGCGTGTCATGGCGTCTCTCGTAAGTGATGACTTGGTTTTTGGGTCAGTATTAACCCCCTGTCACCTCTGCGTCCCTCTAGGGAGAGTGCGTAATAACGCCGAGGTGGATGAAGCCGCTGCCGACGCCGTTCTGTCCCTGAACATAATCTCTGCCAAATACCTCAAAAATCACAGCAGCAGCAGGTAATGTACGAAACCGGGGGCCCATTAACCTGTTAATTTCCAGTGGCGAGATTTCTGCATTTATGGCTTTGCTGTCATTCTCCATCTTTATATTCTATTTTTGCGTTGCTTTTCATTTTTGTTACTTTCTCCTCTCTGCCAGTCCCTTGTCTCTTCTCCTGGGTCCTCCCTTGTCTCTTCTCCCGGGTCCCCCCTCGTTTTTGTGCCCCTGACTGTCTCTGTCACTAATGGCAGCTTCTTCTTCTGTGTCTTTCAGGCTGTTTCTTGATAAGGATATGCCTAGGTATTTTCTGTTTTGCTTTTCCCTTCCCCCGCACATAAAGATTCTGGGAATACTTTATGTCCCCCCCCACCCCTCTGCACCCCTCCAGCTTTACGCCCCCCTCGCTCCCTGCCTAGCACTTTTATACTATCTTCTAGACTATTATACCTGTGGTGTCGGCTGGAGATTTCTAGCAGATTCTTACAAATTCGGACGGCAGCTTCTTAGTCAGTGGTCAAAAAGGAAAGTTTTGTGCAAAACTTATCTTGCATTGCACGGGGCCTTCTGTCTGCAATACACCTCTGCAGCCTGTGTTAAAGGGACATGCCCCTCTTTGTAGATGGATATTGTTAAAACAAGCACTTTATTAAAACTTGTAGTTGTTTTAGATATTAACCTTTTTTATTTTTCTGTTTGTTGCCTAGGAGACCGACCACCGCTTATCTGTCCGGGATTAGGAGCAATCCTGGCCAGCTTCACGACAGCGCTTACATGCTCGATATAAAAGAGCTTGCAAGCGCTGCACATGTTCTGCTGTCCACAAGTGGTGGTCGGTCTCCAAGGCAACGAGCTGTAAACAAATAATAAGTTAATATTTCGCAAATTGAAAATTTGAATAAAAGCGATTAGATTTACAAAGACTCTCCGACAATATCCATTTATGAAGATGGAAAAAACCTTGAAATCTTAGTTGGGTTTCATGATCGTGTCTCCAGCTTTGACTCCTATGTACATCCCATAATAGTGCAGTAAATGGCTATGATCAAATGTGCTGCCCTTCTGTCCCCCACCCTCCAAGTATTCATATAGGAAACAGCACCCCTAGTGGTCAGTCATCCAAAAGCAGATGAATGCTCTTGCCTATATGGAGCGCCTTATAGAAGAGGAATTAGGAGACCCCACTTTTCTGTAGCAGGACCACCCGCTGCGCAGACCCTCGTACATCACTCTGGTTGTGTCCCAGTCACTATGTGTCTTTGTGCTTTGTGTTAGGCGGTTATGTGTTGGGTTTGGGATGCGCCGTCGCTGCAGATAACTCATATCCTTCACTCCTCCGCGGCTCTGCAGGACGTTCTATCGCTTCGAGGCGGTCTGGGACAGTTCCCTGCACAACTCTTTACTCCTGAATCGCGTCACCCCCTACGGAGAGAAGATTTACATGACGTTATCGGCCTATCTGGAGGTATTATAGGTCGGATCTGATCCTCTGTCTTACGTCGGCGTCGTGCACAGTTTACTAATTTTGGGTTCTGTTCCTCGCAGCTCGACCACTGCATCCAGCCGGCCGTCATTACCAAGGACGTATGCATGGTCTTTTATTCTCGCGATGCCAAGATCTCCCCTCCACGTTCCCTGCGCAGTCTCTTTGGTAGCGGCTACTCCAAGTCCCCTGATTGGTAAATACTTGGGTTCTTTGAATCATTGAGGTGTTTTCCCATAATGGGTCGGTCTGGATCTAGTGCGTGTTTGATATGTGGGAATATTAGATGATGTGGTGGAAGGTACGGATGGGAGTGCAATATACATAGACCTTGTGTGACAAGTAGACCTATGGGCAGGACTGGGAATATTAGTTGGTGTGGTGGAAGGAACGGATGGGAGTGCTAAATACATAGACCTTGTGTGATGGGTAGACCTATGGGCAGGACTAGGAATACTAGATGGGTGGTGAAAGGGATGGATGGGAGTCCTATATACATAGACCTTGTGTGACAGACCTATGGGCAGGACTGGGAATACTAAATGGTGCGGTGGAAGGTACGAATGGGAGTGCTAAATACATAGACCTTGTGTGACGGGTAAACCTATGGGCAGGACTGGGAATACTAGATGGTGCGGTGAAAGGGACGGATGGAAGTTCTAAATACATAGACCTTGTGTGATGGATAGACCTATGGGCAGGACTGGAGGGACAGAGGGGGTTCTGCTCTGTACATATGATTATCACGTCTCTTTTTGTTGCAGTAATAAAGTAACTGGAATCTATGAGCTCAGTTTGTGCAAAATGGCCGACACAGGGAGTCCAGGTAAGGGTCCACCTGCGCCAGCATTGTGCAAAACTCCAACATTTCTGACATCTGCCCAGAAGGCAAGTCACGGGGAAGAGCAAAATGATCAGTTAGTTCTGAAACCCATTTTTAAAGGGATATGCCATTCTCTATATGTCATCGCTTATTGATCGCTGGGAGTCCGACCTCTGGGGACCTTCACTGGTCATGAGAATGACAGGGCTGCTGCCATCTACTAGACATATGCCGTCACTTACTAAGATGAGAACATTGCTTTAACCAAGAATTTTCTGGAGGAGTCATCCTTTGATTTTTTTTTTTATTTCATCGTTTAGGAATGCAAAGAAGAAGAAGAAAGATCCTGGACACCTCGGTGGCGTACGTCCGAGGGGAGGAGAACCTGGCCGGCTGGAGGCCCCGCGGGGACAGCCTGATACTTGAGCATCAGTGGGAGCTGGAGAAAATGGAACAGTTACATGAGGTATAACAATCCGATGACTTTGGTCCGGTGCGTCCTAGACCATGCACGGAGATGCATAGCACCACATGTTAGAGAAATGCTGAATACACTGATGGGATTCCCCTCCCTCCAATCCTATTTCTTTCCACAATGTTGAGGGGCATTGCAGGGGTCTGGCAGCCGCTTATCTCTTTCCATAGAGATGTAGACCAGCTTTCAGCCTAAAAATCATTCAGCCACAGTCGCAGAATGGCGCATTGATCCCAAAACTGTACCCAACATGTTACGATCTAATCCAGTATTATCTTCAAGTGTTGAGGATAAGAATTGAGTAACCAAAATACTTAATTCAGCCACTCATAGACTCAGGTATATAGTTTAGTAGATGTAAACTAACACACATATTTATGCATGCTTTTGTTTCTTACTAATATATATATATATATATATATACATTGCATATTCAGTGTTTTTTTCCTTAATACAATATATATATATGCACATGTAGCACATGTAACTTGAAGATGGCTGCCACATCCTGTCTACACCCAAGATGATGAACAAAGGAGAATTCCTAAAGTTTGGACTGACCAATCCAATAGAGATTATGCAAATTCCTATACGTTTTGAGCCCCGACCTGCGATACTTGATTGGACTATACTTTTGTTTACACCCTTTACTTCCTGGTCCTATAAAGGCTTTGTCTAAGAATAAAGATCAGTCAGCCAGCGTCCGTCATGGAGAAGGTTCATAACTGATATAGTGTCTGTTATCGTTCTTTCTTTGTCGCTCTATTGGGAGACCCAGACAATTGGGTGTATAGCTACTGCCTCCGGAGGCCACACAAAGTATTACACTTAAAAGTGTAAAGCCCCTCCCCTTCAGCCTATACACCCCCCGTGGGATCACGGGCTCCTCAGTTTTCATGCTTTGTGCGAAGGAGGTCAGACATCCACGCATAGCTCCACTGTTTAGTCAGCAGCAGCTGCTGACTTTGTCGGATGGAAGAAAAGAGGGCCCATACTAGGGCCCCCAGCATGCTCCCTTCTCACCCCACTTTTGTCGGCGGTGTTTGTTAAGGTTGAGGTACCCATTGCGGGTACGGAGGCTGGAGCCCACATGCTGCTTTCCTTCCCCATCCCCTTAGGGCTCTGGGTGAAGTGGGATCTTATCGGTCTCCAGGCACTGAGGCCGTGCTCCATCCACAGCCCCTGGGAATCTGCTGGACATGGAGCTGAGTATCCTCAGGGACATGGCCCTGCTACGTTGAGGTACTCTGTGTCCCCATAAAGGGGACCGGGCACAGACACACGGCAGCACTGCTGGGTGTGTTAGTGCGCCAGGGATGGCGGCGCTGCCCGCACTGGTGCCATCGCACACTACAGCGTGCTGGGTGTGTTAGAGTATTGGGGGACTGCCGCGCTAACCGCCGCTGCCATTTTTATCTCAGGCGCGGCTGGGACTTGTGGTGCGCCGGGGACTTCCGCGCCGACCAGGGCTTATATGCCGGGCCGCGCTTATCACTCTAGTCCCCGGCTTTTGCGGCCTACTCTCACTTCGTTACGCCCACTGGCCTGCCAGTCAGGGTAAGGGCGTGACGCTGCACAGCACGGCAGCGCTGAGAGATGGAGCATGCTTTGCATACTCCACCCCTCTCACTGTACACAGTGTGAAACCGGATTCCCGCACTTTCTGGGGCACGCCCACGGCCTCCTCCTCTACACAGGACGCCGGCAGCCATTCATGTCAGTTTTTTCTGTGACTGAGAAAAGAGACAAGTTTGGGAAGACCCTGGCAGGGATTCTGGTGGTCACACAACCGCTGTGAGCGGGCGGTAAGCAGCACCTGTGGTGCTGACCCCACTAGTGCCGAAATGCACATATAGATATATGCTTGTACGCTATACATTGCACTGTTCGGTCGCACTTTTGTATTTTGGCTATATACCCTCCTTGATTGTTCGGGGGAGATAACAGCATATCGTCTGTGAAAAACAAGGGTGCAGAAACACAGGTTTTCTATGCAGCCTGTACAGCATGTACGGCTATACTGCCGGCAGGTTCCACGGACCCCAATTGTATGCAATGCACGGCCCTTGTGGAACTTACTCAGCCGGAGTCTCTGCTAATGGTCCAGGTGATGGGGACGGAGTTTGCAGTATTTACTTCAGACTTTCTGAGACTATGGCTAAGATACTAGAAGCCTTGCAGTCCAGACCGGTCCCTCAGACCATGGGCTCTGTTGATTCATTGCCCCTGGTCCCCCCCCCCCAGTTGGTACAACAAGGTGCTCCTGGAGTGTCTCAGGGATCCCAGGGTGAGGGGTCTGACTCGGACCGCAGTCCCAGACCCCCTAAGCGACCTCGCTGGGAGCATCCCTCGACGTCACAGCATCATTCAGGGTCTCAGCATGGGGACTCTCTCTATGATAAGGCGGAGGTATCTGATCAGGATTCTGATCCTGAGAACGTTCTCTACCTGGATACACCTGATTGTGACACCGTAGTGAACGATCTTACGGCGTCCATCAATCATATGTTGGTTATTTCTCCCTCAGCTCCTACGCCTGAGGAGTTTCAGGTTCCCCAAGCGTACATTGAGTACGCTTTCTGGATCACTCTGACTTCAGGGAGGCAGTCCAGAACCACCAGGCTTGTCCAGATATCGTTTTTTCCAAACGCCTTAAGGATACACGTTATCTCTTCCCTTTTGACGTTGTCAAGGGCTGGGTTCAGTGTTCCAATGTGGACCTCCTATCTCCAGCGGCTAAATCCTTAGTTGCAGTGGAAGATATGGCTTCACTCAAAGATGCCACTGACAGACAGATGGAGCTCTGGTTGAAATCCATCTATGAAGCTATTGCCGTGTCTTTGCTCCAGCTTTCGCAGCCGTCTGGGCGATCCAAGCGGTCTCAGCGGCTCAAGCGCAAATTGAGGCAGTCACACGTATGTCTGCGTCGCAGGCTGCGTCTTTAACATCTCAAACGTCAGCGTTTGCGTCATAC
Organism: Anomaloglossus baeobatrachus; assembly: GCF_048569485.1. Taxonomy (NCBI): domain Eukaryota; kingdom Metazoa; phylum Chordata; class Amphibia; order Anura; family Aromobatidae; genus Anomaloglossus; species Anomaloglossus baeobatrachus. The sequence continues at coordinate 183,307,022 of NC_134363.1, read as the reverse complement.
GCCATTAATGCTGTCCTGGACTCGGCGAGCCGGAAGGCGGTTGCGTCCGACAATTTAGTGGTATTACGCAGAGCCTTGTGGTTGCGGGAATGGAAGGCAGATTCTGCTTCCAAAAAGTGCCTAACCAGTTTGCCATTCTATGGCGACCGCTTGTTTGGTGAGCGACTGGATGAAATCATCAAACAATCCAAGGGAAAGGATACATCCTTTCCTCAGGCTAAACCGATCATACCCCAACAGAGGAGGGGACAGTCGAGGTTTCGGTCCTTGCGGGGCGCAGGCAGGTCCAATTCTCCTCGTCCAAAAGGCCTCAGAAGGATCAGAGGAACTCCGACGCGTGGCGGTCTAAATCACTAAAAAGACCGCCGGAGGCGCCGCTACCAAGGCGGCTTCCTCATGACTTACGGCCTCCTCACACCGCATCCTCGGTCGGTGGCAGGCTCTCCCGCTTTTGCGACACCTGGCTGCCACAAGTAAAAGACCGTTGGGTGAGAGACATTTTGTCTCACGGTTACAGGATAGAGTTCAGCTCTCGTCCTCCGACTCGATTCTTCAGAACATCTCCGCCTCCCGAGCGAGCCAAGGCTCTGCTGCAGGCGGTGGGCATTCTGAAGGCAGAAGGAGTGGTGGTCCCGGTTCCTCTTCAGCAACAGGGTCACGGTTTCTACTCCAACCTGTTCGTGGTTCCAAAGAAGGACGGGTCCTTCTGTCCTGTTTTGGACCTAAAACTGCTCAACAAACACGTAAGGACCAGGCGGTTCCGGATGGAATCCCTCCGCTCCGTCATCGCCTCAATGTCCCAAGGAGATTTCCTAGCATCGATCGATATCAGGATGCTTATCTCCATGTACCAATTGCTCCAGAGCATCAGCGCTTCTTGCGCTTCGCCATAGGAGACGAACACCTTCAGTTCGCGGCACTGCCGTTCGGCCTGGCGACAGCCCTAAGGGTTTTCACCAAGGTCATGGCTACAGTAGTTGCGGTCCTCCACTCTCAGGGTCACTCAGTGATACCCTACTTAGACGATCTGCTGGTCAAGGCACCCTCTCAAGAGGTATGCCAACACAGCCTCAACGTTACTCTGGAGATTCTACAGAGTTTCAGGTGGATCATCAATTTTCCAAAGTCAAATCTGACACCGGTCCAATCGCTGACATATCTTGGCATGGAGTTTCTTACTCTTCCAGCGATAGTGAAGCTTCCGCTGGACAAACAGCGTTCACTACAGACAGGGGTACAATCTCTCCTTCAAGGTCGGTCACACCCCTTGAGGCGCCTCATGCACTTCCTGGGGAAGATGGTGGCAGCAATGGAAGCAGTCCCTTTCGCGCAGTTTCACCTGCGTCCTCTTCAATGGGACATCCTACGCAAGTGGGACAGGATGCCGACGTCCCTAGACAGGAACGTCTCCCTCTCTCAAGCAACCAAAGCTTCCCTTCGGTGGTGGCTTCTTCCCACCTCATTATCGAAAGGGAAATCTTGCCTAACCCCATCCTGGGCGGTGGTCACGACGGACGCGAGTCTGTCAGGGTGGGGAGCGATCTTTCTCCACCACAGGGCTCAGGGTACGTGGACTCAGCAAGAGTCCTCACTTCAGATCAATGTTCTGGAGATCAGGGCAGTGTATCTTGCCCTAAAAGCGTTCCAGCAGTGGCTGGAAGGCAGGCAGATCCGAATTCAGTCGGACAACTCCACAGCGGTGGCTTACATCAACCACCAAGGTGGGACACGCAGTCGGCAAGCCTTCCAGGAAGTCCGGCGGATTCTGCTGTGGGTGGAAGCCACAGCACCCACCATATCCGCAGTTCACATCCCGAGCGTAGAAAACTGGGAAGCAGACTTTCTCAGTCGCCAGGGCATGGATGCAGGGGAATGGTCCCTTCACCCGGACGTGTTTCAGGAGATCTGTTGCCGCTGGGGGATGCCGGACGTCGACCTAATGGCGTCTCAGCACAACAACAAGGTCCCGACATTCATGGCGCGGTCTCACGATCACAGAGCTCTGGCGGCAGACGCCTTCGTTCAGGATTGGTCGCAGTTTCAACTCCCTTATGCGTTCCCACCTCTGGCACTGTTGCCCAGAGTGTTACGCAAGATCAGGTCCGACTGCCGCCGCGCCATCCTCGTCGCTCCAAAATGGCCAACGAGGTCGTGGTACCCGGATCTGTGGCATCTCACGGTAGGCCAACCGGGGGAACTATCAGACCGACCAGACTTGCTGTCTCAAGGGTCGTTTTTTCCTTCTGAATTCTGCGACCCTCAACCTGATGGAGTGGCCATTGAGTCCTGGATCCTAGCATCTGCAGGGTTATCTCAAGGAGTCATTACCACTATGAGACAGGCCAGAAAACACACATCTGCCAAGATCTACCACAGAACGTGGAAGATATTCTTATCTTGGTCCTCTGCTCAGGGAGTTTCTCCCTGGCCAATTGCCTTGCCTACTTTCTTTCCTTCCTGCAATTCGGTTGGAAAAAGGTTTGTCGCTCGGTTCCCTTTAGGGAGAAATCTCAGCGCTCTCTGTATTTTTTTCAGAAGCGGCTAGCAAGACTACCTCAGGTACGCACGTTCCTGCAGGGGGTTTGCCGCTTAGTCCTTCCTTACAAACGACTGTTAGAACCCTGTGATTTGAACAGGGTGCTGATGGTTCTGCAGAAACCACCATTCGAGCCTATGAGGGTTTTTTCTCTCTCACGCCTTTCGCAGAAAGTGGTTTTCCTAGGGGCAGTCACTTCACTTCGGAGAGTGTCTGTCGGGGCAGCATTGTCGTGCAAAGTCCCCTTCCCGGTGTCTCACCAGGTCAAGGGGTTCTGCGTCCGGTTCCGGAATTTCTCCCTAAGGTGGAATCCCCCCTTTCATCTCAATCAGGGTATCCGTACCCTCTGTTTGTCTTCATCCAGTTCACCAATGTGAAAAGGATTTGCACTTGATTAGATCTGGTGAGAGCACTCAGACTCTTCATCGATCGTACGGCGTCCCTGCGCCGCTCGGAAGCACTCTTGTCCTTGTCGCTAGCCAGCGTAAAGGGTTACAGGCTTCCAAATCAAGACTGGCTCGGTGGTTCAAGGAACCAATTCTCTAGCTTATCGTTCTGCTGGGCTTACGGTTCCCTCAGGGCTGAAGGTCCATTCTACCAGAGCGGTGGATGCGTCCTGGGCTTGAGGCACCAGGCTACGGCTCAGCTTGTGTGTCAGGCGGCTACCTGGTCCAGCCTCCACACTTTCACGAAACACTGTCAGGTGCATACCTATGCTTCGGCGGATGCCAGCATAGGCAGACGAGTCCTTCAGGCGGCGGTTGCCCACCTGTAGAAAGGGGCCGTTTTACGGCTCTATTACGAGGTATTATTTTACCCACCCAGGGATTGCTTTTGGACATCCCAATTGTCTGGGTCTCCCAATAGAGCGACAAAGAAGAAGGGAATTTTGTTTACTTACCGTAAATTCCTTTTCTTCTAGCTCTAATTGGGAGACCCAGCACCCGCCCCTGTTTTTTTGTATACACACGTTGTTCATGTTGAATGGTTTCAGTTCTCCGATATTCCTTCGGATTGAATTTGCTTAAACCAGTTTATTGGCTTTCCTCCTTCTTGCTTTTGCACTAAAACTGAGGAGCCCGTGATCCCACGGGGGGTGTATAGGCAGAAGGGGAGTGGCCTTACACTTTTAAGTGTAATACTTTGTGTGGCCTCCGGAGGCAGTAGCTATATAGCCAATTGTCTGGGTCTCCCAATTAGAGCTAGAAGAAAAGGAATTTACGGTAAGTAAACAAAATTCCCTTCTTCTCATGTGCACTCATGACATTATAATTTGGAACAGCGGTCAGATCCCGAGAGACCGCTTGAGTGTCATCATCATCATTTTAACACAAGAAGATCACATTGCTGACAGTTTTGTGGTGAAGACGTCTTCAGCCTGAATCTTTGGCACGTTGGCATTGTGTTATTGGCAAGCCAGATATCTTGGCATCGTCCCTGGCAGTTTCTGAACGTGTTGGGAATCATCTCGTTACACGCCTTAATAAGAAAATTTAGGAACAGCAAGAATAGCCCGAACATTATATAAGAGAGATATAATGTAGAATCGTCCTGAGGGTCCTGTAATGAATCTCCCAATATTTTTCCCCCCAGGTTGAGAAGACGCGTCATCTCCTCCTGCTCAGAGAGAAGCTCGGCGACAGCATTCCCAAATCCCTGAGCGACTCCATCTCCCCCAGTCTGAGCAGTGGGACGCTCAGCACCTCCACCAGCATCTCCTCCCAGATATCTACCACCACCTTCGAAAGTGCCATCACCCCAAGCGAGAGCAGCGGATACGACTCCACCGACGTCGAGAGCCTGGTGGACCGCGAGAAGGAGCTGGCGACTAAAGTAGGCGAGATTCTGCACGAGACAACGACCGGCGCCTGGTTCCTTTTATTTTTATTTTGTGTTAATGATTTCTTAGAGATTGGGGTCGATGTCTTTACTCTTCTCCCCACAGTGCTTGCGACTCCTCACCCATACGTACAACCGGGAGCTGACCCAAGTGTGCAACAGCATCAGTGATTGTAAGGTGAGATACCCATAACCTCCCTCCCATGTGCTGAGATACACGTAACCTCCTGCCCATGTGCTGAGATACACGTAACCTCCCACCGATGTGCCGAGATACACGTAACCTCCCACCGATGTGCCGAGATACACGTAACCTCCCGCCGATGTGCCGAGATACACGTAACCTCCTGCCGATCTGCTGAGATACACGTAACCTCCCGCCCATGTGCTGAGATACACGTAACCTCCCGCCCATGTGCTGAGATACACGTAACCTCCCGCCCATGTGCTGAGATACACGTAACCTCCCGCCCATGTGCTGAGATACACGTAACCTCCCACCGATGTGCCGAGATACACGTAACCTCCTGCCGATCTGCTGAGATACACGTAACCTCCCGCCCATGTGCCGAGATACACGTAACCTCCCGCCCATGTGCCGAGATACACGTAACCTCCCGCCCATGTGCCGAGATACACGTAACCTCCCGCCCATGTGCTGAGATACCCGTAACCTCCCGCCGATGTGCCGAGATACCTGTAACCTCCCGCCGATGTACCGATATACACGTAACCTCCCGCCGATGTGCTGAGATACATGTAACCTCCCGCCGATGTGCTGAGATACACGTAACCTCCCGCCGATGTGCTGAGATACACGTAACCTCCCGCCGATGTGCCGAGATACACGTAACCTCCCGCCGATGTGCCGAGATACACGTAAACTCCCGCCGATATGCCAAGATACACGTATCCTCCCGCCGATGTGCCGAGATACACGTATCCTCCCGCTGATGTGCCGAGATACATGTAACCTCCCGCCCATGTGCCGAGATACACGTAACCTCCCGCCCATGTGCCGAGATACACGTAACCTCCCGCCCATGTGCCGAGATACACGTAACCTCCCGCCGATGTGCCGAGATACACGTAACCTCCCGCCGATGTGCCGAGATACACGTAACCTCCCGCCGATGTGCCGAGATACACGTAACCTCCTGCCCATGTGCTGAGATACACGTAACCTCCCGCCGATGTGCTGAGATACATGTAACCTCCCGCCGATGTGCTGAGATACACATAACCTCCCGCCCATGTGCCGAGATACACGTAAACTCCCGCCGATGTGCCGAGATACACGTAAACTCCCGCCGATGTGCCGAGATATACATAACCTCCTTCCGATGTGCTGAGATACACGTAACCGCCTGCTGATGTGCTGCGTCCGCTTGTCTGAACTTTAAAGGGGCTGTGTTGCCTTAATATAGGGGTAAAATTGTAATATGCAGGAAAAAAAACAAGCAACTTTTCGGGTTATTCAAACCTTTTAAATACGATGACTTTATGTAGACATTGCTTGTACTTTTTTTTTAATAGACTTCTATTTTGTTTCGACTGTTTTTGCTCCAGTCGTTCTCACCATGACGTTTCCCTTTTCCAGCTGTCCGATATTTCCCCCATCGGTCGTGACCCGTCGGTCTCCAGCTTTAGCAGCGCCACCCTGACCCCATCGTCTACCTGTCCATCGCTGGCGGACTCCAGATGCAGCTCCGTAGATCAGAAGTGAGTGATGAGCGGACCCCTGCGTGCAGTTACATATGTGTTGCCCCCACAAGGAGCTTCATCCATGCTGTTTCTTACAGGACCCCTGAAGCCAATTCCCGCGCTTCCAGCCCATGCACAGAGTTTGAACAGTTCCATATCATTCCCCCAGTAGAAAGCTCATACCTGGCCCGTGCCGGCAAGAACGAGTTCCTGAACCTGGTGCCCGACATCGAGGAGCTGAGACCCGGGTACGAGGCACCATTAAGTAGGACAAGTCCTTGTCTGGCCTCCTGTCCCCCCAAGACTACTCCTCCTATTATCCTCCTCTCCCCCCAGGACTACTCCTCCTATTATCCTGCTCTCCCCCCAGGACTACTCCTCCTATTATCCTCCTCTCCCCCCAGGACTACTCCTCCTATTATCCTCCTCTCCCCCCAGGACTACTCCTCCTATTATCCTCCTCTCCCCCCAGGACTACTCCTCCTATTATCCTCCTCTCCCCCCAGGACTACTCCTCCTATTATACTCCCCTCCCCCCAGGACTACTCCTCCTATTATACTCCCCTCCCCCAGGACTACTCCTCCTATTATACTCCCCTCCCCCCAGGACTACTCCTCCTATTATACTCCCCTCCCCCCAGGACTACTCCTCCTATTATACTCCCCTCCCCCCAGGACTACTCCTCCTATTATACTCCCCTCCCCCCAGGACTACTCCTCCTATTATACTCCCCTCCCCCCAGGACTACTCCTCCTATTATCCTCCTCTCCCCCCAGGACTACTCCTCCTATTATCCTCCTCTCCCCCCAGGACTACTCCTCCTATTATCCTCCTCTCCCCCCAGGACTACTCCTCCTATTATACTCCCCTCCCCCCAGGACTACTCCTCCTATTATACTCCCCTCCCCCAGGACTACTCCTCCTATTATACTCCCCTCCCCCCAGGACTACTCCTCCTATTATACTCCCCTCCCCCCAGGACTACTCCTCCTATTATACTCCCCTCCCCCCAGGACTACTCCTCCTATTATACTCCCCTCCCCCCAGGACTACTCCTCCTATTATACTCCCCTCCCCCCAGGACTACTCCTCCTATTATACTCCCCTCCCCCCAGGACTACTCCTCCTATTATCCTCCTCTCCCCCCAGGACTACTCCTCCTATTATCCTCCTCTCCCCCCAGGACTACTCCTCCTATTATCCTCCTCTCCCCCCAGGACTACTCCTCCTATTATCCTGCTCTCCCCCCAGGACTACTCCTCCTATTATCCTGCTCTCCCCCCAGGACTACTCCTATTATCCTCCTCTCCCCCCAGGACTACTCCTCCTATTATCCTCCTCTCCCCCCAGGACTACTCCTCCTATTATCCTCCTCTCCCCCCAGGACTACTCCTCCTATTATCCTCCTCTCCCCCCAGGACTACTCCTCCTATTATCCTGCTCTCCCCCCAGGACTACTCCTCCTATTATCCTGCTCTCCCCCCAGGACTACTCCTATTATCCTCCTCTCCCCCCAGGACTACTCCTCCTATTATCCTCCTCTCCCCCCAGGACTACTCCTCCTATTATCCTCCTCTCCCCCCAGGACTACTCCTCCTATTATACTCCCCTCCCCCCAGGACTACTCCTCCTATTATACTCCCCTCCCCCAGGACTACTCCTCCTATTATACTCCCCTCCCCCCAGGACTACTCCTCCTATTATACTCCCCTCCCCCCAGGACTACTCCTCCTATTATACTCCCCTCCCCCCAGGACTACTCCTCCTATTATACTCCCCTCCCCCCAGGACTACTCCTTCTATTATACTCCCCTCCCCCCAGGACTACTCCTTCTATTATACTCCCCTCCCCCAGGACTACTCCTCCTATTATACTCCCCTCCCCCCAGGACTACTCCTCCTATTATACTCCCCTCCCCCCAGGACTACTCCTCCTATTATACTCCCCTCCCCCCAGGACTACTCCTCCTATTATACTCCCCTCCCCCCAGGACTACTACTCCTATTATACTCCCCTCCCCCCAGGACTACTCCTCCTATTATCCTCCCCTCCCCCCAGGACTACTCCTCCTATTATCCTCCTCTCCCCCCAGGACTACTCCTCCTATTATCCTCCTCTCCCCCCAGGACTACTCCTCCTATTATACTCCCCTCCCCCCAGGACTACTCCTCCTATTATACTCCTCTCCCCCCAGGACTACTCCTCCTATTATACTCCCCTCCCCCCAGGACTACTCCTCCTATTATACTCCCTTCCCCCCAGGACTACTCCTCCTATTATACTCCCCTCCCCCCAGGACTACTCCTCCTATTATACTCCCCTCCCCCCAGGACTACTCCTCCTATTATACTCCCCTCCCCCCAGGACTACTCCTCCTATTATACTCCTCACCTCCAGGACTACTCCTCCTATTATACTCCTCTCCCCCCCAGGACTACTCCTCCTATTATACTCCTCACCTCCAGGACTACTCCTCCTATTATACTCCTCTCCCCCCCAGGACTACTCCTCCTATTATACTCCCCTCCCCCCAGGACTACTCCTCCTATTATACTCCTCTCCCTCCAGGACTACTCCTCCTATTATCCTCCTCTCCCCCCAGGACTACTCCTCCTATTATCCTCCTCTCCCCCCAGGACTACTCCTCCTATTATACTCCTCTCCCCCCAGGACTACTCCTCCTATTATACTCCCCTCCCCCCAGGACTACTCCTCCTATTATACTCCCTTCCCCCCAGGACTACTCCTCCTATTATACTCCCCTCCCCCCAGGACTACTCCTCCTATTATACTCCCCTCCCCCCAGGACTACTCCTCCTATTATACTCCCCTCCCCCCAGGACTACTCCTCCTATTATACTCCTCACCTCCAGGACTACTCCTCCTATTATACTCCTCTCCCCCCCAGGACTACTCCTCCTATTATACTCCTCTCCCCCCCAGGACTACTCCTCCTATTATACTCCTCACCTCCAGGACTACTCCTCCTATTATACTCCTCTCCCCCCCAGGACTACTCCTCCTATTATACTCCTCACCTCCAGGACTACTCCTCCTATTATACTCCCCTCCCCCCAGGACTACTCCTCCTATTATACTCCTCTCCCTCCAGGACTACTCCTCCTATTATCCTCCTCTCCCCCCAGGACTACTCCTCCTATTATCCTCCTCTCCCCCCAGGACTACTCCTCCTATTATACTCCTCACCTCCAGGACTACTCCTCCTATTATCCTCCTCTCCCCCCAGGACTACTCCTCCTATTATCCTCCTCTCCCCCCAGGACTACTCCTCCTATTATCCTCCTCTCCCCCCAGGACTACTCCTCCTATTATACTCCTCTCCCCCCAGGACTACTCCTCCTATTATACTCCCCTCCCCCCAGGACTACTCTTCCTAAGTCCTTGTCTGGAGGTCGTTCCTCGGCTTAGACAATGAACCCCGTTTGCTTTGTTTCCTCCCCTCCAGGTCGGTGGTCTCTAAAAAGGGGTATCTAAACTTCAAGGAGCCACAGTCCCATTCTTGGGCCAAGCAGTATGTGGTCGTCCGGCGTCCATATGTCTTCATCTACAACAGTGACAAGGACCCGGTGGAGCGGTGTCTCATTAACCTGTCCACAGCGCAAGTGGAGTACAGCGAGGACCAACAGGACATGGTCAAGGTCAGATCTGACGGCCGTGTATGGCGCACATTTCCAGATTTATAAACATTTTGTTAACCCTTTAATGGACTAGAGTCCTTTGGACACTTTTTCGGATGCAGAGGTTAAGTGGTCCCAACCAACATTTTTTGTTCTTTTGATATTTTATATATTTTTGGGTGAGCAACATAATTATTGCAACAGCTTGGGTGGATGGCGAGTTTTATTTTTAAATGTATTTATTTGGATTGGTACCAATTGATGGTCCATCGTCCATGTCAGTAACCTCTGGCCGCTGTACCGGGGCAGGCGAACTGCTTCATAACCGCGTAACATCCGTGGCTCTTGTTATCCTTTGCTGACCTGTCGCGATGTCACATCCATCACGCCGCAATGATGACATCACGCCGCAATGATGACATCACGCCATGCTGGCTAATAGAAAGAAGAGCCGCGGATGTCTCCAGGTAGGAGGTAGTATTGTCACGGCTTTCGTTCAATGACCAAAGGTTACAGTCATGGCCGATAGACCTCATCATACAAATCGATTTGCACTGACTTTGGTACTTGTTCAGCGAGTAGTGCTGAACTAATTACCTTATTTTTCGTTTTATAAGACGCACCGGATTATAAGATGCACCCCAAATTTAGAGATAAAAAAGGTAAAAAATGAGGTCCGTCTTATACTCCGGTGTTGTCTTATTGGAGGGGGGCGCCAGCGGTGGTGAAGCGGGGTCACAGGAGGCAGAGGTTGTGCTGGCAGCCGCGGTGGATCTGTGGTGGCAGCGGTAGTCAGTGGTGGCAGCCGCGGTGGGTCAGTGGCGTCAGCAGCAGCGGTGGCGGGTGAGTGCTGGAGCAGGCCGTTGCGGTGAGTGTCCCAGTCTGTCCGCGGTCCCGTTCAAATGATGGCGCCTGGAATGGTGCATGCACAGATGGAGCTCTCATCCAAGGGCTCCATCTGCGCACACGCTGACTCCCGGCGCCATCATTTGAAACTGGGACCGCGGATATACTGGGACACCTGCCGCACAGCTGCCTGCCCGCCCACCCGCACAGAGAGGCAGCCGGCCCCTAGGACAGAGAGGCAGCCGGCACCGACAGCCACCCGGCCGCCCGAACGTACCTGGTCGCCGCACAGACAGCCCTCCCGGTAAGCTATATTCGGATTTTAAGACGCACCCCTCATTTTCCTCCCAAATTTTTGGAAGGAAAAGTGCGTCTTATAATCCGAAAAATACGGTAATTCGGTAGCGGGGGATGTGGATTGTTTGCGGCCATGTTGCTTTTCGTCGCTGCTGGTTGCTTGTCTCCAATTGAGCCTCTTCATATAAACCATCATTTCTCGTATTCGCTCTTTTGCGCAGATTTTGTCTAATATTCTCCTGTTTTGCATCACCTTTCCATCAGAGTCCCAACATATTTGCCGTTTGCACCAAGCACCGCGGGATCCTGCTGCAGGCCATTAACGATAAGGATATGAACGACTGGCTGTACGCCTTTAACCCCTTGCTAGCTGGTACAATACGGTAAGTGCGGACGTTACGTGGCTCAGGGGATATTCGTTCCTCATTATGTCCTTGTGACTGTGATTTATTCTGCTATCTACAGATCGAAACTCGCCAGACGTCGTTCCCTGTCCAAGTACTGAGCAGCTTGTTCGCCTCTCGCCCGTCGCCTTCTAGCGTGAAAGGTTTAACTCCCCTCTCCCCATTTTGTGATTCTTGACGTTTTTTCTTGTCTGTAAAAGTGTGGCTTTTCCCCGGCTCCTCTTCCGTCTGTGCTGAAAAACGAACCCAACTTGTCGCATGTGGCCAACCAAAGAAGAAAGGACAGAGAGAGAAACGGACTCCCGGCCGCCCTCTTTTCTTCGGAATGTGTCACCCCACTTCCTTCTTTCCCAGCGGTCTCCAGCGTCTGTAGCGTAAACTCGTCTGTTGGAAAATGCATCATTTTTGCATTTTTCTTCGCCTCACACTATTTTTAATACTTCTGTGGAAAACCTCCCGCTCTCCCCAAGATGTTACTCCTCCTCCTGTATCATTCGTCGTGCTGCTAACCCTTCCTGGGGAGGGCAGGAGGTCCCTCGTCTACGGCTTTCTCTGTCTCTTCTCCTCCAGCCGAGACATCGCCAATGCCGGGGGCTGCACTGTGACCATTCCTGCGGTGGGGCTAGAATGGTGGGCTGGGGGTGGCAAATTTCACTTTATTTTCCCCTCCGTCACTCCCACCCCTAAACAAAATGATGGAAAGTTCTTGAAAACTTTATTAATGTTGCCCGGCTTCTCTATGTGTATGGGACGATCGTCTCTATGCCCTGTGGAGCTGCGCGGACAGGTACTGGTGCTTGGCGGAGCTGCGCGGACAGGTCCCTGGTGCCCTGCGGAGCTGCGCGGACAGGTACTGGTGCCCTGCGGAGCTGCGCGGACAGGTACTGGTGCCCTGCGGAGCTGCGCGGACAGGTACTGGTGCCCTGCGGAGCTGCGCGGACAGGTCCTGGTGCCCTACGCGGACGTGTCCTGGTGCCCTGCGGGGCTGCGCGGACAGGTCCTGGTGCCCTGCGGGGCTGCGCGGACAGGTCCTGGTGCCCTGCGGGGCTGCGCGGACGGGTCCCGGTGCCCTGCGGGGCTGCGCGGACGGGTCCCGGTGCCCTGCGGGGCTGCGCGGACGGGTCCCGGTGCCCTGCGGGGCTGCGCGGACGGGTCCCGGTGCCCTGCGGGGCTGCGCGGACGGGTCCCGGTGCCCTGCGGGGCTGCGCGGACGGGTCCCGGTGCCGTTTAATGTACTAATTATTGACTTTAATGCACAACAGAATTTGGGGATTTTTTTTAACAATTTATGGAAATTGTACGATTCATAAAATGCTGCTTTTATTTAATTACCTGTAACTCTGAGGTCACAAGGAAGAAAAAGAGCAGGCGCTCGCACCCTTTCTGCAGTGGGGGGGGGGGGGGGGCATTTTACAGCCTATTTTATACCATCTATTGTCTCAGGACAAAAAAAAAACAAACGCTCGCCTAAAAAGTTGCATGTGCGTGAAGCGAAACGTACCCCGGCCCGTCCGGTAACTTCATAAACCAGGACTCGGGCGGGGGATCGAGTTACCATGTACATTGGGTTTTTAGGATTCCTCTCTGAAGGTTTTTCAGGAGACACTTCGTGCCCCCCAAAGAGGTCACCTGTCGCTGGAAGGTCTGATGATGAGAGTTATGCTACATTAACCCTTTCCCCTCGGCCGGGAGGTTCCTGCAGAGATTTGCAAACTTGCTCTACAACAAATGGGTTATAGCCTTGATATAAACTTATATTTCTACATATTATATATAAATATATAAATATATTGGTTTAGAGGAAACAAAAAAATCTTACGGTCTTTGCTTCGAGTGATGCCAGAGCGTTCATTAACCGGACATTTATTTATGTGGCGCTACCAATCCTGCTCACCATCGGAGCTGACAATCTAATATCCAAACTAACCCATCCGTATGTTTATAGGAGTGCGGGAGGAATCCGGAGACCCTGGATAACTCCCATCAGTATACAGGGAGAACATAGACTCCATGGAGATATTGTTTGGTCGAATTCGGTACCAGGAGCCCAAAACAACAGTGCTGACCCCTGAGCCACCGACCCCCCGAGTCACCGAGTTGGCGCCCCACATCTAACCAGTCATGTCCGTTTCGTTAGTACTTGCTGAATTGCTTAGGTCCATATCCGCCTCCAGTGTATGCAGGTAATATACGTGTATCCTGTGTATACAGGTCCATTTACACGGACCGAGCAGCGGCACTAAATGACGACCAATCGGCAAATGTTTACCAATTGGCGGTCATTTACTAGTCTGTTTTCGCAGGCAGGCCGCGGTAAACGATGCCCACTGAGCGATCTGTAATAAAACGTTCAGTGAGCACAGGCTGCCATTGTTCTCGGCAGCACAATACTGTTTACACCTGACAATGTGCTACCGAGAACGATGATCTTTTGTGCAGCAAAGAAGAGAATTTCATCCAACGACTGAGCATTTATTTTGTTCCTCTATAAGGTGATCGGCAGCTCGTTTAGGCGGCAAGATTATCGGGAAACGATCATAAATGCTCCTTAAACGTTTGTAAAGACATTGGATAACTATATGACGAGAAGATTTCTGATTGAAGCCCCGTCACATCCAGAGTCTGCCAGCTCTGTGACGTTCTGTATGTATCATGCCATGGGCCAGCAAACCCAGGGAGCATGTGCAGACAAGACGAGGCCCCAAGAAGAAAGCTCCTTGTCAGTAAAGCTAAATGATCAGCATGAGCAGGTCTCCTGCATCTGGGGTCTCCTCTTTTGGGGTCTCCTGCATCTGGGTCTCCTCTTTTGGGGGTCTCCTGCATCCAGTTTCTCCTCTTTTGGGGGTCTCCTGCATCCAGGGTCTCCTCTTTTGGGGTCTCCTGCATCCAGGGTCTCCTCTTTTGGGGTCTCCTGCATCTGGGTCTCCTCTTTTGGGGTCTCCTGCATCTGGGTCTCCTCTTTTGGGGGTCTCCTGCATCCAGTTTCTCCTCTTTTGGGGGTCTCCTGCATCCAGGGTCTCCTCTTTTGGGGTCTCCTGCATCCTGGGTCTCCTCTTTTGGGGTCTCCTGCATCCTGGGTCTCCTCTTTTGGGGTCTCCTGCATCCTGGGTCTCCTCTTTTGGGGTCTCCTGCATCCTGGGTCTCCTCTTTTGAGGTCTCTTGCATCCAGGGTCTCCTCCTTTGGGGTCTCCTGCATCTGGGGTCTCCTCTTTTGGGGTCTCCTGCATCTGGGTCTCCTCTTTTGGGGGTCTCCTGCATCCAGTTTCTCCTCTTTTGGGGGTCTCCTGCATCCAGGGTCTCCTCTTTTGGGGTCTCCTGCATCCTGGGTCTCCTCTTTTGGGGTCTCCTGCATCCTGGGTCTCCTCTTTTGGGGTCTCCTGCATCCTGGGTCTCCTCTTTTGGGGTCTCCTGCATCCTGGGTCTCCTCTTTTGAGGTCTCTTGCATCCAGGGTCTCCTCCTTTGGGGTCTCCTGCATCTGGGTCTCCTCTTTTGGGGTCTCCTGCATCCAGTTTCTCCTTTTTTGGGGTCTCCTGCATCCTGGGTCTCCTCTTTTGGGGTCTCCTGCATCCAGGGTCTCCTCTTTTGAGGTCTCTTGCATCCAGGGTCTCCTCCTTTGGGGTCTCCTGCATCTGGGTCTCCTCTTTTGGGGTCTCCTGCATCTGGGTCTCCTCTTTTGGGGTTTCCTGCATCCAGTTTCTCCTCTTTTGGGGTCTCCTTCTTTTGGAGTCTCCTGCATCCAGGGTCTCCCTGCATATAGGGTCTCCTACATACAGTGGTGGCGGACAATCAGTAAATGTTATATGCAAACTCAGATGGCACCGCCACTAGATGGAAATATCCATAGGACTCGCGCTCCAGCTATGTAAAGAAAAAGTAGTCAAGTCTCCTGTTTTATCTTGGGCTAACAATGTTTTAAGGGTCCATATATAAAGCCGGGTCCAAATATGTTTACCACTGCACCAGTAAGCCCAAGATATTGCACCATGTAATACAACCATATATCTCCTACATAATACTGCAATTCAGTTCCCAAATAATGCCGCCATATACTGGCTGGTTTCATTTGCAGCCCCTAATAAATGAGGGTCCTAGACGGCTGCCCAGTTTGCCTCCCTGTAATACTGGCTTTGCACTTGGTGTTAGATCTTCTACATTTTTGCCCCCTCTTCCATTAGATGCCCCCCCGGACCCCACTTTTATTGATCGTTGCCCCCCCCCCTTTATCCCGTCACCACAGCTTTACATGGACACACATGCACTTTAGTTTTCCCTTTATCCCGCGCTCTGGCTTCACGTCAAAGCAAAGTCCGTGGTTTGCTTGTTTAAAGGGACGTTACCTTGTTTCTCGGTGTTTCGTGTATTGTATTTATGCCTGCGTTTACTTGCACATGATGGGGGGGAAAGGACGGCGTTGATGGTCGTCGCACCTTAGCTGGGGAGCGGACTATGCATATCACAGCTACTCACAAACCTCGGCCCGCCGCGGTCTCACATGATGGGAAATGAAGGATTTCTACTTCTCGAGTCCACTGCCGATAGGAAGGATAGTGGGGACGTACAGGACACTGGATATCAGCGCTAGTGATGCCGACACATACTGGGGCGTAACCGTTAACTGGAATGTATTTGTCCTTTTGTCCTCCGGAAATCAGGCGACTTTAGTGTCATTATTTCATTAACGCACAAGTTTTAACTTTCGATTAATAATCACTAAAATGACCCGAGCGCCAAACCCCGATGTCTTGCAGAGAATTGCATCTTATGGGAAGTTCTATTTGCTCTTCACTTGCTCCTTAGCACCAGATTATAATCCACCACTTGTGTTTTGCTGAGGAGGAACCGATCCTGTGGCAAATGAAAGCACCGAACCTACTGTAGACTCCTTAGATCTGTGACTTCTTAAAGGGCCAGTAGCCTAGGGCTTCATTCTGGGCACTCAAATACCTTTTTGCTGCTTTGGAAGCATGGCGGCGATCCTACACAGTGAAGCAAAGGCGTCCATACAGGTTCCTGCACTACCGGAAATGGAAATATCATTTTCTGCATGGAATTCGTGTTCACTCTGACCATGGCGGATATCTTGTAGTGTATGCCCCTTTAAGATCCAGCATTGCCATTGTAATAACATATCAGAATTTGAAAGAAGCGCCAACCTAAACGATTAAATTGTGCATCACCAAACGGCAAGATCCGTCCTGCGTGATCTGACGGACGAGATGCTAGAAGGTCATGGCCACTTAGGCTTACGAACACTTAGGAAAGACGTCCGCAGGTTCCTGGCCATCAGCCGGTGTCCAATCGAAGCAGCCGCTGTCCCATCATCCACATCTCCCGTGCTAGAAAAAATATTTTTTTCCTAATATATTGATAAAGCTTTGTAGGATTCGCCTTTTTTTGCCCTTCCTTATAGTTTAGAGATTTAATCCTGTAGGGGGCGCTAAAGATGAGGCAATTTCACACGAGAAAATGGAGACGTATCAATGGTTTCTGAATGTCCAAAGCCCCAGATAAAGAGAAGGAACCGAAACCTGCAGTGTAGAAGGTGATGGCGGCCGGGCAGATGTCACCGGCGGCCGGGCAGCCACTGATTAGAGTGTGTCTCCGTTACGGGAATTGTTTTTTTTAATTGCTTATATAACATTAATTACCTCTTACACTACAATTGGGCTGATGCTGGCTATTTGTTGATTTCGCACTCTCACATCCCGGCTATTGCTGATTCTGCACTCTCACATGCCGGCTATTGCTGATTCCGCACTCTCACATCCCGGCTATTGCTGATTCCGCACTCTCACATCCCGGCTATCGCCGATTCCGCACTCTCACATCCCGGCTATCGCCGATTCCGCACTCTCACATCTGGGCTATTGCCGATTCCGCACTCTCACATCCGGGCTATTGCCGATTCCGCACTCTCACATCCCGGCTATTGCTGATTCCGCACTCTCACATCCCGGCTATTGCCGATTCCGCACTCTCACATCCCGGCTATTGCCGATTCCGCACTCTCACATCCCGGCTATCGCCGATTCCGCACTCTCACATCTGGGCTATTGCTGATTCCGCACTCTCACATCCGGGCTATTGCTGATTCCGCACTCTCACATCCCGGCTATTGCTGATTCCGCACTCTCACATCCCGGCTATCGCTGATTCCGCACTCTCACATCTGGGCTATTGCTGATTCCGCACTCTCACATCCCGGCTATTGCTGATTCCGCACTCTCACATGCCGGCTATTGCTGATTCCGCACTCTCACATGCCGGCTATTGCTGATTCCGCACTCTCACATGCCGGCTATTGCTGATTCCGCACTCTCACATGCCGGCTATTGCTGATTCCGCACTCTCACATGCCGGCTATTGCTGATTCCGCACTCTCACATGCCGGCTATTGCTGATTCCGCACTCTCACATGCCGGCTATTGCTGATTCCGCACTCTCACATGCCGGCTATTGCTGATAATGCACTCTCACATGCCGGCTATTGCTTATTCCGCACTCTCACATGTCGGCTATTGCTGATTTCGCACTCTCACATGTCGGCTATTGCTGATTTCGCACTCTCACATGCCGGCTATTGCTGATACTGCATTCTCACATGCCGGCTATTGCTGATACTGCATTCTCACATGCCGGCTATTGCTGATACTGCATTCTCACATGCCGGCTATTGCTGATACTGCATTCTCACATGCCGGCTATTGCTGATTCCGCACTCATTCCGGCTATTGCTGATTTCGCACTCTCACATGTCGGCTATTGCTGATTTCGCACTCTCACATCCCGGCTATTGCTGATTCCGCACTCGCACACCCTGAAATTTAGTAGAAGGAAGAAAGGGCGATTTAACATTTTGGGATTTTCCAGATTGTCAACATAAAAGTACCTGCGGCCATATGGAGAAAAGGAAACTCACAACTCATCTAAAGGGGGTGTCCAGGATTATTAATCCATGTCTGTTCTTTTCCATAAACAGTGCCACGCCTGATTACAGGAGGTGTCTGGTATTGCAGCAGTGTATAGGACTGAGCTGTAATACCAGATACCACCTGTGGACCGGTGTGGCACTGTTTCTGGAAGAAGATCACCATGTGTATCCCATCCTAGAGACCCCCTTTTTTTAAGCACTAAGATGTAGTAAAGGGTCGGATACGGGGTTAGCAGGAGGAATAAGGTTTTGTTTTCTGTTAAGGAATCCCTCCCACTACTTTCTTCATGCACTTACCATGTGATGTTTTGTCTTACCTTTGCCAAGGGATGTTTTATTGGACCAAAGCAGTCTCCACTTATGCAAATGCTATAAAAAAAACCTTTTAATAGAAATAATTAGTGTTTTTACGTAATTTCCAATTCCCAGGTTTACAAAAATTCTACAGTCTTTGATGTCCACAATACTCGGGGCACCCCCTTGGGACAGATCCTTCTGTAGATCACATCTTATCAGCGGCTATTTAGGAAGATGCAGCCTATGACCACAGCGGTGACATCACTCCTGCTCCGGTGATGTCATCCCCCTTCCCGTCAGTACACAGCAGTGACATCACTCCTGCTCCGGTGATGTCATCCCCCTTCCCGTCAGAACACAGCAGTGACATCACTCCTGCTCCAGTGATGTCACCCCCTGTCAGCACACGGTGGTGATGTTACTCCTGCTCCGGTGATGTCCCGCTTGTCAGCACACAGCAGTGACGTCACTCCTGCTCCAGTGATGTCACCCCCTGTCAGCACACGGTGGTGACGTCACTCCTGCTGCGGTGATGTCACCCCCTGTCAGCACACGGTGGTGACGTCACTCCTGCTGCGGTGATGTTACCGCTTGTCAGCACACAGTGGTGACATCACTCCTGCTCCGGTGATGTCACTTCTTGTCAGCACACAGCGGTGACATCACTCCTGCTCCGGTGATGTCACTTCTTGTCAGCACACGGTGGTGACGTCACTCCTGCTCCGGTGATGTTACCGCTTGTCAGCACACAGCGGTGACATCACTCCTGCTCCGGTGATGTCACTTCTTGTCAGCACACAGGCTGCACCCGGACCGATCTCTCCATTTATAGGTTACTTGCCTCAGACAGGAGGACGCTTGGTAAGGTTCCTGGCAGTGTAAGGGTTACATACGCCCGAGCCTTGGCTCCCATTAAACAGCAAGGAAATACTAATCTCTCTAGAAACAGGACGGAAACTCTCATCACTGTTTTAATTTCTGTGTTTTACTTTGTAAATATAATTGGATGTGTGGGCTGAGTATACAAAATGTAAATATATCATGTATTTGTACTAATTCTGATCCATTTGCTGTATAGCCTAGATGTGCAATGCAGATATATATATAACTCTGTGTATTGGTAATCTTGCACCACTGGAAATGTTAGTGAACAAAACCTAACAATAAAAGTACAAGCCGTGCATTAACAGCTCGGGGCTCCGCGTCTTGTGTGTTCACCTGCGTGATCCAGATTAGAAAAACATGGCTGCTTTCTCCCCAAAAACAGCGCCACACCGGTCTACTGGTCGTGTTAGGTATTGCAGCTCTGCAAGCCTGTGCATCCACCTGACTTCTCCGCTGCAGACCGTTTGTTTTCCTATACACTGCCCAGACGTGTACACCATGCAGTGGGACGCCTCGGCATCCATCCTGACCGTGGCCACTTTTGCACAGAGCGTATGCAGCTGACCGTGGCCACAATCGCAGTGTGGATCCTGGGTGTCAGTGCAGGGTTGGCCCACGCTGGGGCTTAGGGTTAAATGCAATCTAAACATAAATGGCCGCACTCTGCTGCTGACTGTGGACGGTATTCAGATCATTTAATAAGTCACTTTGACTCAGCAGATTCCTGCACTCCTCCCAGACAGAGCACAATAGAGGATGACGACAGCCCCTGAGCCTTCCCCGCCGCGTCCTCACGTCCCACAGATCCAGCCACATCTCAGCTGCTTCCTTATACTGAGCGGGATTCACAAAGTTGCAAAAACAAGGAACTTTACGTAGAAAGTCATCGATGGATCGTCCACAGTTTCATAGATCTGTCTATTCCAGGGAAAGAGGAGTGGCCGCCATTGCTCAGGAACTCTCACCAAGCTTTCCTGCACTCCTGAACGGCACGAGAGTAGGGAAAGAAAATGGTCTGATCTAGAACATGTCTAAATCTTATCAACCTTGTGGTGTATAGAGATGAGAGGGGTGATAATTAGGCTCATAACTAATTTTTCAGCAGGGAAACCTTTAGTTTTTTGGGATGAATGGGGCAAAGTCTAACATTCCTTCCTGTCTACCGCGCTACAGTCCTCACACGAATATGGGGCAGAGGGGATGTTTAATATTCTTTCTATGCAAGAAAAAAAAAGCCACAATTTGTCGTATGTGATATTTTACATTAAATTTTGTGGCTTTTTTTTGCTGTGGACCCGGCGGGTGACACTTAGAAAAGGGGGAAAGATCGTCACCATACACCACATTTATCATAACGGCCACATTGTAGCTGAAATGTCATTTTCTGGTGCATGTTTTGTACTAGGGGCATCTACCTCTGAATAAATTTGGCTTTCCCGTCTCCAGCTAGGGCCTCATGACTCCATAGAAAACGCCCGTGTAGATATATTCTCTATTGTGTTCATTTTCAATGATTTCCCAGTCTGTACTGACCAGGAGGGCACTGGAGAAGAAGCCGAGCGGGACAATTGCTGTTTGTGGATCCTAAACAGTGTTTATCTCCTTTCCATATTGAGTTTCTTCTCATCTCATACTTTATCTCTGAAGACTTTATTTCACAGCTATCGATGTCCACATCAACCCTGCTGTGAGGAAATCATAGGATCCTGAGCGAGAAGAGGTCGGTTTCACCACTGAGCGACTTCCACCCAAGAGTTACACTTCATATCCTTCCTCCTATGTAACATTGTAACACACAGACCAATACTGGGCACATTTCCATCTCTGCTCCGTGCATTGGACCATTGACTCGTCTATGTCCTCCCAATTCTGTCCCTGGGAGACTTCTGCCACCCAACAAGACCACCTCTGCCCCAGGAAAAGCTGCTGCACCTGCTATGGAGCACATAAGAAGGAATAATGACTGCTTATCTCTTCCTTATGACCCATTGGGATTCATATAAGGATAGCCTAATACAGGATAGCTTTCCTGTAGCCCACTTGGACTCTATCAGATATTGTAAGGATAGCCCAGCACAGGACAGTAAATTCCACAACTGTCATTTGGTCCCTTGCACAAGATGGCAATTTTGACCTCATCACATGTGATAAGGATAGCCCTGCACAGGATAGCTTCTTCCTGTTGGCCTTTTAGACCTAATACATATGGTAATAATAGCTGAGGATAGGATAGCTCCTTCCCCATGTCCCATTTGGATCCTATCACGTTTTGGAGGGATAGCCCAGTACAGGATAGTACATTCCTATTTGTACCCCATTATATATGAGAAGGATAGCTGAGGATAGGAGAGCTCCTTCTCATATCCCATTTGGACCCTATCACATATAGGAGGGATAGCCCTGTACAGGATAGCGCCTTCTTGATGGCCAATTTATACACCATTATATATGGGAAGGATAGCTCGGGACAGGATAGCTCATTCCCTATGGCCCATTTGGACCCCATCACATATAGGAGGGTTTTGCCTAGCACATGATAACTCCTTCCTGATGGTCCATTTAGACTCCATTACATATGAGAAGGATAGCCCAGCACAGGATAACTTCTTCCCTATTGCCCATTTGGGCCCCATCACATACAGGAAGGATAGCCCAGCACAGAATATCTCCTACACAATGACTCTTTTGAACCCCATGACATATAGGAAAGATAGCCCAGCACAGGATAGCTCCTTCCCTATGGCCTATTTAGACCCCATCACATATAGGATAGCCTTGCACAGGATCGCTCCTTCCCCATGGCTCATTAGGACCCCACACAATGCAAGGGATAAGAAGTGCAGCAGATCTGCCTCGAATTCTGCACTGGATTACACCCTAGAAAAACTCAAACTAGAGAAGTCCAGCACATCCATCAATGATAATAATAAAAACGATCCTTCAGACAAAGGAGATAACCGTATCACCATCCGAAGTATCCATACATGTCCCACATACCTGGTTTACGCAGTTTGGGAATATACAACTTATTCATAATTTAGGTTATGAATAAGGTTTATATCCCCGAAGTGCGTAAACCATGTATCTGGGACATGTATGGATACTTCAGGTGGTGATACGGTTATCTCCTTTGTCTGAAGGATCGTTTTTATTATCATTGATGGATGGACTTTTCTAGTGTGATTTTTTGGATCTGTGTTCCGTGCACTCCTAGGACCAGGGGAGCTGGATTTCTGCTACTGTAGAAACCTCACTTGGGAATACACCCTGAAATAAATGTATAACCTGTCCTCCAGATAGGTGGTATGTTTCTGATTGTGGGGGGGTCACAGCGGTTCTGAAAAGCCCAATCCAAATAGTACTGTGCTCCATTCATGCTCCATTCATGCACTATGCGGGGGATGGAGCCGTGCTGGGGGTTGGTGAGAGGCCATCGATCGGACCCTACCGATCAGACCAATCCTTGCTGCTTGATTTGACCTTCAGCATGGAGAGGCGCTGTGACGCTGGGCAGGACCGTCTGAGCCCACCGGCCATAGCTCAGCGAATGCCTTGCATGCTTTATCCTATCTCCTCCTTGAGACTCGGGCACAATACTCGGTGAGTGTCTGATGATTACAAGACCATCAATGTCAAAGTATTGCACAAAAAAGTGAAGGGTAAAAAGTGACGTTTATCCCCTTATGTGCGGTCTTCTTCTCATCTTATATGTGGTGGGGAGAGGAAGTAGCTAACTTCTCCTCCATAGAAATCATAATCTCTGAAGCCTGAGATAGATCAGATGTAGCAGATTTATTGTCCACCCTAAATTCTACATTCCTTTTCCAAAATCCACACATGAAGTGACTGGTGAGTGAGGCTTTTGTGCTCGTTCCCTGATCCGGTGACTGCTGCTTGCTCGGCTGGGTGTGTACGATAATCCCCTCCCCCCCCCCGCCGTGTCCTTCTCTAACCTCCGGGCCCAGGAAACTTCATTCTTATTTTTGTTTTTTTCTTTACTAGAGCTGGTATCTCTCTGGTTGGATTGGCTGTGATGGGCCAGAACCCGATCCTGAACATGGACTCCATCACATATAGGAGGATAGGCCAGCACAGGATAACTCTTAAGCAATGGACCATTTGGACCCCATAACATATAGTAGAGATAGCCCAGTACAGGATAGCTCCTTCCCCATGGCCCATTTGGACCCCATCACATATAGAAGGATAACCAAGGACAGGATAGCTCCTTCCACATGACCCATTTGGATGCCATTACGTATTGGAGTGATAGCCCAGCACAGGATAGCTCCTTCCCAATGGCTCATTTGCACCCCATCACATATAGGAGGATAACCCAGCACAGGGTAGCTCCATCTCCATGGCCCATTTGGATCCCATCACATATAGGAGGGATAGCCCAACTCAGGATAGCTCCTTTCCCATGGCATATTTGGACCCCATAACATATAGGATAGCCCAGCACAGGATTGTTCCTTCCTCATGGCCCATTAAGACCCCCATCATTATAGGAGGATAGCACAGCACAGGTTAGCTCTTTCCCTATGGCCCATTTGGACCCCCATCACATATAGGAAGATAGCCCAGCACAGGATAGCTCCTAACAAATGTCTCATTTAGATGCCATCACTTCTACAAGGAAGAGAATAAAAAGTAGTTACATACTAATCACTGAGGCCTCCTGTACTATTAAGGTCCATTACACGTTCTTCACTTACAGTCCGAGCACAGACCGCGATGTCCTGACCAGCTGTGGTCTCCTGATGTCCGCGTCCTGACTGGCACTCAGCAACCTTATGTGACTATGAGGCGTTATCATTCGGGTCCGGAGACCTGCGGCCGTCTGGGTTTGGACTGTGAATGTCGTCCATGTGATATCACCCTGAGGGTGGTAGCTTATCAGATTGCTTTGAGGGAAGTCCCATTTAGATAAGACCTAAAAAATCTACACTATATGGGGAGAAGGGCTGCACACCAGTGACTATGTAAGGGCAATATATGAAAAGCAGGAACTGCTGTGTGAATACTGACATGAAAAATCCAATAGCTACATGTAAGAATGAAAGTATAAAAATGGAATCTGCATTACTGCCATGAACATATGAATAAAGAGAAATTTAGCTACTGAATTGATCAATGCAATAGAGCCCCAACACTACGCCAAAGTATTTCTCTACGTTGGGGTCCCTAGCTTGTGTGTGTCCTCTCATGCAGTTAAAAACTTACCGTGTATGGGAAGCTGAGACCCAGGCTATTTATGCGTATGATATGGACTGGCAGTAGGTGTGGTGGGGCCGGGTTCACAAACGAAAGACTACAAATCAATAAAGAAATAACATCTGGAACACCAATTCTGAGTCTGAACTGGGTGCAAAAACCTAAAAAAAACTATGCTATATGGAGAGAAGGGCTGCACACCAGTGACTATGGGAGGGTCAGTTCTGATATAGTCCTGGTATGTGCAGAGCTTGCTCCACATGCTGGGACCTGGGCTGGCCTCTATCCACAATTGCCTTTTTGCAACATGGAAGCGGCTATATACAGGTTACAGGTATGTGTGCTCCATTATGGTTCTGCTTTTAACTTTATCTAGGAGGCAGCATGGCACATGAAATACATAATATAGAGTAGGACCCCCCTATTGAGATTTGCCGTGACGTTGGCAGGGGTGGCTCAAAGAATTGATCAATTATTTGCTAAAAATCTCTTTTTTTTTTATTATAGTACAGTTGGAATAAATCTGTGAATTTGCACCTTTTATAAGATGCATGCCAATTTCAGATCGTGCTGGCTCCTTTTTCTCTTATATCAGGTGCTGTAGCGACGTCCCCACTGCAGCCTGATAAAAGACCAGTGAAGGACACGTAACGATACTCGTTATTGTAGAGGAATCCTTTGGGTCCTGAAAAAAAAAAATTAAAAATTAGAAAACCCCTTTAAGAAACCCCGAAATAAAGGATTTTCTATCTGTATTTGCCATTTTTTTTAGTTTTCAGTTATTTATTTTTTTTTTTTTTTTGAAGAAGAAGAAGAAGAAGAAGAGCACCTAAAACCCTCCTTAGGGTATGTGCGCATGTTGCTTTTTACCTGCTTTTTTGCTGCTTTTTCTTCTGCGCTGTTTAATGCCAAAATGGATGTGTTCTTCTATTCAAGCAAAGTCTATGGGAATTTGGGTTTCTTGTTCACACTATGTTGTTCAAAATGCTGCCTTTTTGAGGCCGAACTTTGGTCAAAAACTCAGCTTTGCAGTGCAAAACCCAAATGGCAAAAACAATTGACATGTTGCTTCTTTGAAAAGCTGAGTTTTTGACCAAAGTTCTGCCTCAAAAAGGCAGCATTTTGAACAACATAGTGTGAACAAGAAACCCAAATTCCCATAGACTTTGCTTGAATAGAAGAACACATCCATTTTGGCATTAAACAGCGCAGAAGAAAAAGCAGCAAAAAAGCAGGTAAAAAGCAGGTAAAAAGCAACGTGCGCACATACCCTAAATTTACAGCTTTTGTCCAGAACTAGAAAAAGATGGCAGGTTCTTCCCACAAACCGCACCACCTCTGTCCAGAGGAGCTGTAATTCCACAGATATCCTGTAGCAAGATGTGGCGCTGGTTTTTTTAAATTTTATTTTAATGTTATTTATTTAAATATATGTGCAGCCATGTTTTTCTAATTCTGGACAACCCCTTTAAATTGCACTGAGTTGTGCAGAGTGGAATCTCCAGAGTAATGGGACGTCTCTTATGATCGCAGTGATGAGAGGTGAATCTTTAGTGATGATAATGCAATGTCCTCCCCGCCCTGGAATCATCCAGCTTCACCCCTGACCCTTCCCCTCCGGGCAGGTGAGTGGCAGCGACCTGCACTGTCATCGCCCTGTCTGACAGCAGGGACTGGATTAGCAGCTCGGCCTGTGATTGCTCAGGTCTGATTGGTCGGCCCACTGCCTGACTAGCAGCCGGCCCCTCTAATAGGCTGAGTCACCGCCCACCACGCCCTCTTCCTGATCCGGAGCCAATCGAAAAGAGGGCAGGGCGTGACGTCAGGTGGTTTTCTAGAGAACTACATGGGCTGTAATCTGGTTCTGTCACACGGCGGCGACAACCGAGAGGACGAAGCAGCGACATCCGGAACCGAACATCACCGACTATGGCGGAGTGAGTGCGGGGGAGGGGGTCACACAGGGTCCGCACAACATGGGGGCGGCATCCTCCACAGCCGGGGCACAACTACAGCCCCAGCACCCTGCCCCTCAGCCTGTGCGCTGCAACCGGCAGGACGTGCTGAGACTTGTAGTTCTACAAGTGCTGCAGGTTACCAGAGGTCACACACACCGGGGTCCGAGGGCGAGCGTCACCTATGTCTGCACCCCCCCCCCCAGTGTGTGTGCTGCCCCCCGATGTGAGTCTCCCCCCACCCCCTCCCCATTTTATGCTGCCCCCAGGTGTTTGACCCCTCTGCACCCTTCTCCCCAGTCTATGTTGCCTCTCTGCTCCCCCCTTCTCCCTAGTGTGTGTGCTGCCCCTCTGTGCCCTCCTTTGCCAGTGTATGCTTCCTCTCTGCTCCCCCCCCCAGTCTGTGCTGCCCCCCCCCCAGTCTGTGCTGCCCCCCCCCCAGTCTGTGCTGCCCCCCCCCCAGTCTGTGCTGCCCCCCCCCAGTCTGTGCTGGCCCCCCCCAGTCTGTGCTGGCCCCCCCCCCAGTCTGTGCTGCCCCCCCCCCAGTCTGTGCTGCCCCCCCCAGTCTGTGCTGTCCCTCTGTGCCCCCCCCCTTGCCAGTGTATGCTTCCTCTCTGCTCCCCCCCAGTCTGTGCTGCCCCTCTGCACTCCCCTCACTGTCTGTGATTCCCCTCCCCAGTCTGCTCTGCCCAGTGCCCCCCGCCTGCGTTGCTTATTAGTTTTTGGCCTGTTAGATGACCATTATGCAGTGTATGGCTGGTAACACACGGGCTGGCCTCGCGGTCTGGCCTTCTGGCTTCGTCCTATGAGCTGTATGTCTGGGTCGGGGCCGCGTTCGGTCCGTGTGTTACTGTCCATATACAGACTGTGAATAATGGCCGTCAGAACTTGGCCCACGTCCCTGATAATCTTCCTTTTCTTACTCTTGATCTTATTTGTAGCTTTACCATCTTTCCTTCAGAGCTTGTGGATTTGTGCAATAAGGAGCACAGCGGTAGTGTAAAGCATGAGGGTGAAAGCAGCAGTTGTGGCGTAAGGTCACACAGAGCGGCCACTATCCACCTGTGAACCCTGTTGTCATTTGTCACATTTCTTGGTAATCAGTGCCGCTCCGCCATTAGCCCTCCCTGCGGTGAGATTTGAGGCCGCGCTGTGGAGCTTCACCCTCTGATGGGCGGAGTTTAGACTACGGCAGACTCCAGGAGCCGGTGCACCTGAGCCGCAGCCACTGACCGTAGCCGTGTCAGAAGCCGCTCAGTACAGCGCCCCCTGCAGAACTTGCTGTGGAGTTGACTTTTCCCACCGCACGTTCTTTGCACCATTATATATGATCCACACGTGTCTGTATAGCGGGTTTGCAGCAGAATATAAAGTGCTGACCCCGCGGCTGAAGGTCCCGGTAATGGAATCCTTCATTTCCCTGATTCTAATCCGTCTCTCGCCGGCTGTGATGTAACGTGACCCCGACTTTCCCGAGGAATCCGGTAATCCTGTACAGTAATGAGATCAGCGGGTATTTATATACCTGTAGATCTATGGTAATGATGAGCTCTAGAAAGCAGCAATGTCATCAGGAGACACAGCGTATCCTGGAGCTGATCAGACAGAGCCTCCTGGTTCATGCCTGGCTCTGCTATAGTAGGTGATATTGGGGCAGACGCAGAATTTCCTGGACGTTCCAAAAATGACATCTAAAATAGAGCAGCGAACACCCGGGAAGACGGATCTTGGCTTTGGCCCTCGGGAAGGCATGTCGGCCGTGTATCAATCCAGCTCTTTACTGTTTAATCCCATCCGAGCAGGAAAGGGTTACTCCCCGGTGCCCATGTTTGTTCTTGTTGCATGCCGTGTCATGCCATCGCCTGGGTGCAGCCAGCGCTTGCAGAGGGTTATATGGCTCAGTCACTCAGGACTGTGAGCTGGAGCGTTCCTCCTGCCTCCATAGCTGCAGTGTCCTCCATATGTGTCTACGGCACGGTGGCTCAGTGGTTAGCACTGCAGTCTTGTGGTGGCTCAGTGGTTATCACTGCAGTCTTGTGGTGGCTCAGTGGTTAGCACTGCAGTCTTGTGGTGGCTCAGTGGTTAGCACTTCAGTCTTGTGGTGGCTCAGTTGTTAGCACTGCAGTCTTGTGGTGGCTCAGTGGTTAGCACTGCAGTCTTGTGGTGGCTCAGTGGTTAGCACTGCAGTCTTGTGGTGGCTCAGTGGTTAGCACTTCAGTCTTTTGTGGTGGCTCAGTGGTTAGCACTGCAGTCTTTTGTGGTGGCTCAGTGGTTAGCACTGCAGTCTTTTGTGGTGGCTCAGTGGTTAGCACTGCAGTCTTTTGTGGTGGCTCAGTGGTTAGCACTGCAGTCTTTTGTGGTGGCTCAGTGGTTAGCACTGCAGTCTTGCAGCGCTGGGGTCCTGGGTTCTAGTCCCACTAAGGACAACATCTGCAAGGAGTTTGTATGTTCTCCCCGTGTTTGCGTGGGTTTCCTCTGGGTTCTCCGGTTTCCTCCCACACTCCAAAAACATTCTGATAGGGAATTTAGATTGAGCCCCGATGGGGACAGTGTTGCTAATGTACGTAAAGCGCTGTGGAATTAACAGCGCTATATAAAAGAATAAAAAATTATTATTACATATTATTAGGGTCAATCACACAAGACAAATGTGCAACCTTAGGCCTAGAGAATGCAGGGTAAGACGCTGCCACAAAGTGCAGGAAGACTGGAGTATGTTCCAACATGGTGAATGTGCCGCCAATTTCTGTGCACGTATTCTGCAGCATTGTGCATGGGAGGTCACGAAATCTGCCGAAAAATGTCAGTGAAGTGGAGCTGAAACGAGTGGAGCTGAACGTACCTGCCGCAGATGTCACCGCGATGCAAAGGGTGAGAAGTGCAGCCGGTCTGCCGCAGTGGAGTCTGCACTGGATTATGCCCCTGCGGATTTCCCAGCAGGAGGTCTGTGGCAGAAACATCTCGTGGAAATATACCCCTAAAGAAAGTTATAAACAAATAGGTGACGTGTCTGATCAGAGGGGGTCACAGCGGCTCTGAAAAACCCCGTCCAAATAGTGCTCTGCTCCATTCATCATCTATGGGGGAAAGAGTGGATGGAGCCGTGCTCGGGATCGGACCGTTCTCGCCTGACCCTGCTGCTTGATTCCACCTTCTGCATGGAGAGGCGCTGTGACGCAGGACAGTTTCAGAGTCCATTGTCCAAGACTTGGCGAGGATCTTGCTTGTATCATCCTGTCCTGCTTGAGACTCGTGCGTGATACTCGGTGAGCGTCTGATAATGACAAGACCTTCGATGTCAAATCAAGTATTGCACAAAAAAAGTGAGGTGTAAAAAGTGACATTTATACTTCTATGTGTGGTCTTCTCATCTTATATGGGGGGTGGGGGAGAAAGTAGCTAACTTCTCCTCCATAGAAATCAAGTCCTATTTCAGGCTCCGGAGGTGGTCAGATGTAGCAATTTTAGGGCATGTTCCCACATTGCAGATTTTCTGCACCTAAAACTGCATCTCTTGGCAGGAAAAGCATTGCAGAAAAAAATGTGCTTTTTTTTTTTTTGCCGTGTTTTTGATGCTTTTTTTTAATGCACTGAGATGGGGAAAATGCAGAAACATTTGACTTGTCAACTGTTGTCTGCATCAAAATCTGCTCAGCACTTCAGGATTCTCAGACTTTGCTGGGATGCAGTTTTCCTTGCAGTATTGATTAAATATTGCAAAAAAAAAAAAACTGCTGAAAAATGCAGTGTGTGCACAGTTTTATTGTCCACCCTAAATTCTACATTATTTTCCAAACTCCACACATGAGGTGAGTGAGCGCCTTCGTGCTTGTTGGCCTAGGTGTACGATAATCTCCCCCGGCCGTGTCCGTCTCTAGCCTCGGGGCCCATGAGACTTCATCCCTATTTGTTTTTTTCTTTCCTAGAGCTGATATCGCTCTCATCGGATTGGCTGTGATGGGCCAGAACCTGATCCTGAACATGAACGACCACGGCTATGTGGTAAGTGGAGATGGCGACACCCGCTGTTGGCTCATCCTCCTCGCGGGGTTATGTAACGCCCGGCTCTTGGGTGACTTCCTTCCTTGGTGAACATCAATTATGAGCCAATAAAATGTAGCAAAATTCATGGAAACAATTTGCAAATTGTGGGTCTCGGGCTAATTCTGCACCTCCCGGCGGGGCACGATGAGAATTGTAGCTTTGCTTCCGCTCAGTCCTATACTAAGATCCTGCAGCCTGAGGCACTACAACTCCCAGCATATACGCAGCTGTGCAGGTTACACATGGCCCATTATGTGACTCTTCTCATCTTCTAGGTTTGTGCATTTAACCGAACGGTTTCTAAAGTTGACGAGTTCTTGGCTAACGAGGCTAAAGGCACCAAGGTGATCGGGGCTCATTCCTTACAAGAAATGGTCTCCAAGCTGAAGAAACCGCGCAGGATTATGATGTTGGTGAAGGCCGGGCAGGCGGTAGACGACTTCATTAATAGCCTGGTATGTATTGATGGCTGTATAGGCTCCCGGGCACTACTGCTGTGCATAGGTATGGGGGTGTCCGATCGGTGACCAGCTCGTCTGCCCTGGATTGCCTGGTGCTGGCCACGGCTGCCACGGCATCACATGCTTAGTATAGTTGCATTGATCCTTCCTGGGCAGGGGCATCTGCTTTACTGAACCTCGCATTGCAGGGTAGGGGACGCGTGATCAGGACGGATTACTGTCTATCTGCCCAATATTTAATCACAATCTGCAAATACACAGAATCCTTTGTACCGGCCCCTCCCTATGGGCACAGCTTTTGCCCTATTGACATTACCAGCCTGGTAAGATTTCCCTCACTGCCAGGTGTAAATATATAATCCTGAGTCATCTGATCTGGCCGCCTCGTAACGTGATCTTGTTTTTGGCCGCCTCGTAACGTGATCTTGTTTTTGGCCGCCTCGTAACGTGATCTTGTTTTATGGCCGTTTCTGGCCGGCTCGTAACGTGATCTTGTTTTATGGCCGTTTCGGGCCGGCTCCTAACGTGATCTTTGTTTTTTCTGGCTGCAGGTCCCTCTGCTCTCACCCGGTGACATCATCATTGATGGCGGCAATTCGGAGTATAGCGACAGCACGGTATGTTTCCGTCTGGGCGGCCATGTTTGCAGGATGCTTGTGTCTGCAGAACATTCACTATTCTTTATTTTTCAGAGGCGCTGTAAGCAGCTGAAGGCCAAGGGACTCCGGTTTGTGGGCAGCGGAGTCAGCGGAGGAGAGGACGGGGCCAGATATGGACCCTCTCTGATGCCCGGAGGAGACAATGAGGCTTGGTAAAGATTTCTGAAAAGTTCAAAATCGCATTTCTGTTTTGCAAGTATGGTCTCTTGAGTGTTTTTTTTTTTTTTTTGCACCCCATTAAGTAGAGAATGACTATACAGATACCAAATGATGGGAAACTGTCTGCAGCTATGCCAGGAAATACTTAGGGCTTTTTTTTCTTTTCTCCAGGCCTTACATTAAGGACATTTTCCAGAGCATCGCAGCGAAGGTGGACAGTGAGCCGTGCTGCGACTGGGTGAGTGAAGGTCAATGGTGTCCTGGGATCAGAGTCCTTTATTTTGTCATTAGGGGGTCTCAAGTTCAAAACTCCATGAATGAGTGAATATAAAGAGGATTTGCCCACCACTGTATGAGATGGGGACCCTTAAAAGAACCCTTTGATTTGCAGAGCTCCCATCCCATGTAGTGCAGAGGTAATGTACAGCGCCCCCTGGTGGTTCTGCACTGGGTTAACCCCCGACACTTGGATTATGGATCCTGCCTTTTTCCTTCAGTTTTCCTCATCCCCTTATGTCCGGAGCTGATTGTAATACTGTGATTTCTGGGCAGGTGGGTGAAGAAGGCTCCGGACACTTTGTGAAGATGGTTCACAATGGGATTGAATACGGGGACATGCAGCTGATCTGCGAGGCTTACCATCTGATGAAGGACATCCTGGGGATGGAGCAGGATGAGATGGCCAAGGTGAGACCTAGCGGTATTAGGACTTGCAGGAGAAAATCTTACAACAAAAAAATGTAAAATTCAATATTTTTACATTTTTGTGAATATTTTTTTTTTCTGAATATTTTTTTTTTCTGTCATTCAGACATTTGAGGACTGGAACAAAACGGAGCTGGACTCTTTCCTGATTGAGATCACGGCCGACATTCTTAAATTCCAGGACACGGATGGAAAGCACCTGCTCCCGAAGATCCAGGACACGGCTGGGCAGAAAGGCACCGGGAAGTGGACCGCCATCTCTGCTCTGGATTTCGGGGTCCCTGTTACTCTCATCGGTGAGGGGTTGTTTTTTTCTTTTTCTTCTTCAGTTACATCTAAAGCAGGGGTCTCAAGCGGCCCCTGAGGATGCTTGTTGCGGCCCGCTGACCCCCTGACGATCGCAGCTATGCAGTGGGCCGGCGCCACCACAGCTTTACTATAGTTGATTCATTTGCGGTGCCGCCGCCGCGCAGAGGAACTGTCAGCACTATACCTATGGCTCCTACCCACCAATCGGATGCAAGGAAGTGACGTCACCTCCTTGCATCTGATTGGCCAACGCAGCCAGTGCTATAGTGGACAGAGCTCCTCTGCGCGACACCACAAATGATTCAACTGTTGTAAAGCCGTGTCGGCGCCGGCCCACTGCAGAGCTGCGATCATCACGGGTCTGCTGGCTGCAACAAGCAAGTAAGGTACATGCCCGCTATCAGGACTTGCGTCCTGGACGTGGCAGCTCCTGACCTGCGGGGCCGCCCGCAAGTCTCCTCCGCAGAAGACCGCAGCTGCCCGTGCCCGAGTTCAGGGTTCGGACCGCTGCGGTCTCATCGCTGTGTTCTCCCTAGGGAGGACACATGCGACTTCGCAGCAAAGAACTGACGTGCTGTGGCCTCTGACAGCCGCACCGCATGTCAGTGTTTGCTGCGGGCAGTACACACACAGTGGCATGGGATTTCTAGAAATCCCGTCCACTCTGCTTGTACTGCACATCGCAGCATTTTGGACACAGCTGAAACAGGCTGCTTCCAAAACGCTGCAAAATATTGATCGTGGGCACACAGGGAACGGAGGAAAGGTGAGATTATTTTTTTTATTTTGTTTTTGTGTATTCCTAAAGGTTGAGCACAATACCACAGGATAGGCACAATGCTACGAGGATGAGCACAATACTACTGGGCACAATACTGCAAAGACTAGCACAATACTGCAAGGATGGGCACAATACTACTAGAAGCAATACTACAAGGATAAGCACAATATTACAAGAATGGGCACCATACTACAGGGCACAAGGATGAACACCATACTACAGGGCACAAGGATGAACACCATACTACAGGGCACAAGGATGAACACCATACTACAGGGCACAAGGATAGGTACAATACTACTGGGCACAATACTGCAAGGATTGGGCACAATGCAACAAGGATGGGTACAATACTACTGTACTATTGAGCACAATACTACAGGATGGGGGGGACATTACTGCAGCATGGGGACATTACTACAAGACGTTGGCTAAGATTACTACATGATGCTGTTAATTGTAAAACAATATTACAAGAAGGTGATAAAATGTAAAAAAAAATCAAAGCATTAATTATTTTGAATGCGGCCCCTCTCAATTTCTTTTTTTCTATGTGCGGCCCATACACCCAGCTGAGTTTGAAGCCTAGCTCAGAACTTTGCCAGTGCAAAGTGGCCGCTCAGCATGGGGGCTAGACAGATTTTTAGTCTCCTAAGGCCGGTGGCAGAATTGCACCTCGGCTCTGAGCTGAATACAGATTCAATACCAAACACAACCTGCAAACAAGTGTGGCGCTCTGTACAATCTGATAATCCAGAACACGGCTGGTCCCGTAGGTGCCTGATCATCTTACAGCATCTTAGCCCTAATTCAGGGGAACGGATTATCAGATCTTGTAGATCCCCTCTTCCTTTTTTTTTTTTTTTGTACATAAGCCGGTAGATTGACATTGCAGCAGAGGGCTGTATAACTTGCTGGAGGAGGATTTCTAGTTTTGCAGTCCCTTCCGGCCCGCTCCCTGGTTGTAGTGGTGTAATCCCATCAGGAAGCGTTGCTCAAATGTAATTGTCATCATGTAACCAGTTCTGCGGAATGATGCTGCAGACGGCTTCTGCACTGATAGGGTTAAACATATATTTGCAGCAATGTCCTGACTTATCTATGGGGATAAAGGTCCTGGGTTTAGCCAGCGCAGCAGTGCTGTGGCTGGTGATGTGGTGTATATGCATATACACCAATATCGCCAGCTGCTGTGCTGGCTAAACCCAGGACCTTTATCCTCAAGGTATTCTCTACCAATGCTATAATCCACTCAAATTTCCATATCCCAGACACCCATCTTTAAGCGACTTTTGACTAAAGGTACCGTCACAATAAGCGACGCTCCAGCAATCCCACCAGCAACCTGACCTGGCAGGGATCGCTGGAGCGTCGCTGGTGAGCTGTCACACAGGCAGATCTCACCAGCAACCAGTGACCAGCCAGCGACACGTGGAAGCGATACTGCGCTTGGTAACTAAGGTAAATATCAGGTAACCAACCCGATATTTACCTTGGTTACCAGCGCACACCGCTTAGCGCTGGCTCCCTGCACTCCTAGCCATTGGGTTAATTACCTGATGTGTAGTCTGGCTATGTGAGCAGGGAGCCGGCACTGGCAGCGTGAGAGCGGCGGACGCTGGTAACTAAGGTAAATATCGGGTAACCAAGGAAAGGGCTTCTTGGTTACCCAATATTTACCTTAGTTACCAGCCTCCGCAGAAGCCGGCTCCTGCTGCCTGCACATTTAGTTGTTGCTGTCTCGCTGTCACACACAGCGATCTGTGCTTCACAGCGGGAGAGCAACAACTAAAAAATGGCCCAGGACATTCAGCAACAACCGGCGACCTCACAGCAGGAGCCAGGTCGTTGCTGGATGTCACACACAGCAACATCACTAGCAACATCGCTGCTACGTCACAAAAGTCGTGCCTCAGCAGCGATGTTGCTTAGTGAGACGTGGCCTTAAGACCCAGACGGGGTCGAAACATCGAATGACTTCACAGTTGCTTCAATAAATTTAAATAATTTTTTTGCATCACAATCTGAGTGGAGTGAATTTATTATCTTGGATTTTTTTTTTTTTGTTTCGAGGGGGGCTATCAATAGTGTGTGTGTGTGTGTGTATATATTATATCTCTCTATCTCTGTCCCTTCTTCTGAGAGTTTAATTCCCTGTCCCTAGAGCTGAGTGAATTGATTCCTAGGTCCAGTGGCAGACTGGCTCCTATGCACTGGGGATTTTAGAAGGTAGGGGGTGGGTTGCTGGGTTCCCATTTGGCGGTGAGGGATTGATGTGGCCGCTGATCCAGGGTCCTGTTAATATATTTGCTTACATCTAACCCCGCACATTGAAATAGAATCGTGTCGAGCAGCAGTACCAGACACAGTCACTGTCATTACACAGAGTTATTGCCAGGGCTCTTCCTTCCTGTGAATTGACGTTGGGCGATCAGTATTTTTCATGGGAGATCCTTTCTAAAACGTGCGGTGAGACCCGTTCTGAAGATCCTGGCGGCAAGCTTCTCTTACACTCTGCTCGATCCCGCAGGTGAAGCGGTCTTCGCACGCTGTCTGTCATCCCTGAAATGTGAACGGGTTGTGGCGAGTAAGCAGCTTCAGGGACCGAAACAGGCGCCGTTCAAAGGAGACAAGAAGGCGTTCCTGGAGGACATCCGCAAGGTGAGCGCTGAAGGGGAACAGATCAAAGACTAATAAATAAAATGTGCAGACCCTGAATCTGCAGGAAATCCGCGGTCCCTTTGAGCTCTCTCCTCCTTCTAGGCTTTATATGCATCCAAGATCATTTCTTACGCACAAGGATTCATCCTGTTCCGTCAGGCGGCAAAGGAGTTTGGTTGGAAATTAAATTATGGAGGAATCGCAATGATGTGGAGAGGAGGCTGCATCATCCGCAGGTAATGGGAGGACAGGAGGACTTCTGGGGGTTAAAGGGGCTCCCCAGCTGCTTAAGAACCACAACTCCCAGCATGTCCTGATCGCTCAGAGTTGTGACTTTGCAACAGCTGAGAGCGATAGGATGGAGATAACTGCTGAGGTTTAGTTCTCTCTCCTGCCTCTCACTTGACTGCAACGGCAGAGCCAGCATGGAGCAGAGCAGGACAGAACAGAGCACCGCAGAGCCATATATATTTTTTTTTTTCTTATTTTTTTTTTTTTTTTTCCAGTGTGTTCTTGGGCAAGATCAAAGAAGCCTTCGACAGGAACCCTGGACTTCAAAACCTCTTGTTGGACGATTTCTTCAAAAAGGAAATGCACAATTGCCAGGTGAGCGCTGGGGGTGCAGACACAGGAGGGCGTCCATTAGTCTGGCCATACACCATCTGTAGATGGATCCATCCCTGAATTGTCTGCATCACTCTTGGTGTCCGCAGCTGCTGCATCTTTGTGCTCTCTGGCCCTATTATCAGGGGCTTGCAGGGTGTACTCGGGCCTGAGTTGTGCAGCTGCTATATAAGATGATGGCGGTGCTGTAAGCTACATGTAACTGTCGGGGGCCCTGTGTAAAGATTTTTGCACTCACTATGGTTGTCTCCTTCTGTTCTGCAGGAGTCCTGGCGCCGGGTGGTGAGCTCCGGGGTGCAGCATGGTATCCCTATGCCATGCTTCACCACAGCTTTGTCTTTCTATGATGGCTACAGGCACGAAATGTTACCAGCAAACCTGATCCAGGTGAGGGGTCCGAACACTGTAAATTGTGGCTCTCTGGGCTGCTGTTAAAACTACAACTCCCAGCATGCCCTGGTGGACTGAGGTTGATGATGTTTGTTTTTAATTTCAGGCTCAGAGAGATTACTTTGGGGCTCACACCTACGAGCTCCTGAGCAAACCCGGAAATTACGTTCACACTAACTGGACCGGTCACGGGGGCAACGTGTCCTCCTCCTCCTACAATGTGTGAGCGGCACGTCCTTCTGAGAGATTCGTCCGGACCCATCATAGTCGCCGTCTTCGTGTTGTCCATTTTTTGTTTTTCTAATCTGTTTAGTATGAGAATAAATGGTTTTATATGGCTGCTGCCTTTTGCCGTAATTCCGAAAGAAAAGTCTTCCTTCCCCAACAGTGAAGTCATCGCCTGCGCACGGTAATGAGGGGCGGATGAACGCACGAGCGTTTTCAGGAAACGTTTCTGTGCTCCTGAATCCATAGAAGCGTTGATTTCTTGTTCGCTCATCTTCCCGGAAGCGGCTGACGGCTACAATGTGCAGCCATATTGGCTGTCGTGGTGCGGCTCCGTTATGTCACCCAGTAGATCCTGCTCGCTCCGCTCCGGCAATCCAGTCTCTTTCCCCACTCCTCCATCTTTTTGACAGTGCACAAACAGAACTGATTAAGGCCATGTGCGCACTAGAAAGTGAAAGAAAAAGGAAAATCCGGACCCTCCTTAAAGAATCCCGCACCCGTGGTAAAAAAAACGCAGCGAAATCCACATGCGGTTTTACCACGGTTTGCCGCGGATTTTCCACAGGTTAGTCCCTGCGGATTTTTACCATTATCTATGGCAAAAAACGCAGGTACCTGCAGAAAAGAAGTGACATGCTCATTAAGGCTATGTGCCCACGCTGCGGAAAATGCGCGGATTTCCCGAAAATCTGCAGCTCAGGCACTTCTCAGCCATTTCTATGGCATTTTGGAAATGCTGTGCCCACGCTGCGGATTTTGATCCGGAAAAATCTGCAACATGTCAATTATTGTTGCGGATTTTCATCCGGATTTTGGCTTTAAAATTGGGGAAAAAAAAATAAAAATCCGCACCAAAATCCACAGCAAATCCGCACCTTTGAAAAGGTGCGGATTTTGTGGGAAAGCTGCAGATTTTGATGCAGAAAAATCCACAGCTACATTCTCCCGTGGACACACAGCCTTATTCCGCAGAAGAAAATCCATGGGTATAAAAAAAAAAAAAAAAACACGGTGTGCGCACAGCATTTTTTAAAATCCATAGGATTTACTGGGGAATGACTGCAGCAATGTCAGCCACATTTTCTGCAGCAAATCTGCAGCGTGCGCACAGGGCCTAAATCTGGGCTTGGTGGTTTGTTTACTTTTGTATTCTGAAGACAAAAAAAAAAAATCCTGGAAAAAGTTTCCTTTTTAAAATCTCCCAACTTTCCCCCTGAATGATGAGTGTTTTTTTATTTTTTTTTTGTTACTTTTTGGCCACCCAAAAAATCCTCAGTCCCCCTGCCATGGTGCTCCTTGGTTACACAAGGGTCTGAGGGGTAGTTGGTTGTGATGACGGGACGCTCTCACCTCACGACCCGCACAATTTATTCTCTGCATATTAACTACAAAAAGTGTTGGAGAAGAAAAATCGGCACATCCAGCATAAGGCTAGGTTCACACTTCCGTTGTTTTAAATCCGTCAGCAACGGATCAGTCGTTTCTAAGTTGTCAACTGATGGAACGGATGTGTTTTTCACAAGATTCCTTTCACAGGAATCCTGTGAAAAAACTGATCCGTTGCATCCGCTGTGCGCCCGTGTTTTGACGGATCAGTCATGATCCGTTTGTGTTTGGGACAGCCCAGTGGGTGTGCCAAACCTGCTGGGCATGCTCAGTAGAGCATGACGGAATCTAGCGCAGGATTCCGTCGTAAAACAGATTACGACGGAATCTAGCACCATAGACAAACATTACAAGCGTGACTGACTGCGGCGGATTCCTGCGCGGTGCGTCAATTTTGACGGCCAGAAAAACGTTACATTCTGCGTTGCTCCCCGCCCAGCGGTCAGTTAAAAAACGACGCAGCGGACGTAACACAGGGTCAGCAGTTGCAATCCGCCACTAATGCAAGTCTATGGGACACAACGGAATCCGCTAAACGGATTCCGTTGTTTACCATAGCAGCGGAATAAGACTGATACATTTTAGCGGAAATGTGAACTTAGCCTAAACCGTATTCTTTCTTTATTTCCACATAATTAAAAAAAAGTCCATCCAAAAAAAATGAAGATCCCTGATGGGTTTCGGATGCAGAAGAGCGTTCTTAATCATAGGCTTATGCTCATCTGCCTCAGAAACGCGTCAGGGTGTTCTTTTTTTGGATGGATTTTTTTTAATTAAGATCCTGACGTGTTTCCGATGCAGAAGAGCATCCTTAATCATAGGCCTAAGATTCGGATGCAGAAGAGTCCTTAAACACATCAGGGTCTTTTTTTTTTTTTGGATAGACTTGTTTTAATTATGTGGAAATAAAGAGAGAATACGTTTTATGCTGGATGTGGCGATTTTTCTTCTTCTCCCTGTTATAGTCCATCTGGCGCACTTTTAATGGTTGCACTCCGTGGATGTGTCACCACACACTCGTTCCATGAGGCATGTCGAGATTTCCGCTACCTTCTCTTTTGTACAAAGTGTTGTAGAATCAGGGCCTGAACCTATAGTTTATCATCAGGAATGTGTCGCAGAAAGACTTTAGCTGCGGCGTCGGGAATACTGAGAGGTGTGGACAATGATGAGCTCGCTGAGTAGTCGCAGCGGTGCACGGGGAGCGCCGGCATCACTCGTTTAACCATAGAAGTCATCAGGGATTAACACAACGGCCTCCGATCTGTTAAACCTGGAGTAAGAAGACTACATGAAATGTTGCCCAATTCTTTCACAATTCATAGTTGTGCAAAAACGTTCACATGCAAAGCCCCATGAAATAAATGGAGCAATAATAATAAACTTTGCAACATTTGCCATTTTTACACCAGTCCCAATTCTCTTTTGCAAAAGGGTGTAGCGCGCCGTCCAATTCATCATAATTTATGCCACAAAGAATACGGTATAAGTGACAATAAAAATGGGCTCCGTACCCCGACAGCTGTAATGTCTGGAAATGTCGCACCCTGGGGCCGCCAGATCCAGCGCCCTGTGCACCAGGACTGACGCGTAATGGCGTATAAATTATTATACATGTTTCCTTCCTCGGGATCGATTAGTTTTGTCCATTATCCCATTTGAACCAGACACATCCCAGGAAAAATACAGTACATCACAAAGTGAGTACACCCCTCACATAATATTTTATTAAGACAAGACTGAAGAGCTGATGCTGTGATACAATGTGCAGTGTCAGTGCGCAGCTTGTGTAACAGTGTAAATAACTCCTCACACAGCCATTAATGTCTAAACCGCTGGCAACAAAAATGAGTACACCCCTAAGTGAAAATGGCCAAATTGTAACCCTTGGAGTGAATATTTTGTGCGGCCACCACTATTTCCAGCACGGCCTTAACTCTCCTCGGCATGGAGGTCACTAGAGCTTCACAGGAGAGCCTCAGAATTCTTTACCATAAAGAGCCATGTTGAGCTTCCAGTGACCAGTATGAGAGAGTGTGTGACAGATAACACCAAAAGTAACACCCCTGATCCCCATTCACACCTGAGACCTTGTAACACTAATGAGTCACATGACACCAGGGAGGGAAAATAGCTAATTGGGCAGAATTTGGCCATTTTCACTTTGGGGGTGTACTCACTTTTGTGTTGCCAGTGGTTTTGACATTAATGACTGTGTGTTGAGTTATTTAGAGGACACCAAATTTACACGTATACAAGCTGCACACTGACACTGTACATTGTA
The DNA here is from genome assembly GCF_048569485.1 of Anomaloglossus baeobatrachus. Taxonomy (NCBI): domain Eukaryota; kingdom Metazoa; phylum Chordata; class Amphibia; order Anura; family Aromobatidae; genus Anomaloglossus; species Anomaloglossus baeobatrachus. The sequence goes on along the minus strand of NC_134363.1, from coordinate 183,265,779 downwards.
TAAAAGCTGCACACTGACACTGTACATTGTATACAAGCTGCACACTGACTAATGTACATTGTATACAAGCTGCACACTGACACTGTACATTGTATATAAGCTGCACGCTGACACTGTACATTCTATACAAGTTGCACACTGACACTGTACATCTAATATATAAAGCTGAATGTGTGTATGTGTGTGTATGTCCGGGATTGGCATCTGCACCGTCGCAGCTACAGCCGGAAAATTTTGCACACTCACACTTCTGGACCCCGAGAGCGTCATAGGCTATGTTGTGAGGCGAAATTTTAACCCCTCACATTCCAATTTACCAATCAATTTTTCCCCTATCTACATAATGGGGAAAAAGTGAAACAAAAAGTGTATCCGCACCGTCGCATTTACAATCACGAAATTTTGCACAGACACCTCATGTGACCCAGGGAACATCGTAGACTATGTTTTGACAGGAAAATTTAACCCCTCGCTGTACAGTTACTCTCCAAAAAACATGGTTCCATTAAAGTAAATGGAGCCTGGAACTACAGGTTATTAGTAGGAGGTGTGATTGGTTGCTATAGGAACAAAAGACATTCATAGTATAAGAAGCTTATATGTGAGGTAATAAGATGTCGGTGGGGAGACTGATAGAGACAGACAGAGATAGAGACAGACAGGGAAAGAGACAGACAGAGACTGACCTGGAAAGAGACAGATGGGGAAAGAGAGACATGCAGACAGGGACAGAGACAGGCAGACAGGGAAGGAGGAGACAGTCAGAGAGACAGACAAAGATACAGTTAGGTCCAGAAATATTTGGACAGTGACACAATTTTGGCGAGTTGGGCTCTGCATGCCACCACATTGGATTTGAAATGAAACCTCTACAACAGAATTCAAGTGCAGATTGTAACGTTTAATTTGAAGGTTTGAACAAAAATATCTGATAGAAATTGTAGGAATTGTCACATTTCTTTACAAACACTCCACATTTTAGGAGGTCAAAAGTAATTGGACAAATAAACCAAATCCAAACAAAAATTTTTAGTTTCAATATTTTGTTGCGAATCCTTTGGAGGCAATCACTGCCTTAAGTCTGGAACCCATGGACATCACCAAACGCTGGGTTTCCTCCTTCTTAATGCTTTGCCAGGCCTTTACAGCCGCAGCCTTCAGGTCTTGCTTGTTTGTGGGTCTTTCCGTCTTAAGTCTGGATTTGAGCAAGTGAAATGCATGCTCAATTGGGTTAAGATCTGGTGATTGACTTGGCCATTGCAGAATGTTCCACTTTTTTGCACTCATGAACTCCTGGGTAGCTATGGCTGTATGCTTGGGGTCATTGTCCATCTGTACTATGAAGCGCCGTCCGATCAACTTTGCGGCATTTGGCTGAATCTGGGCTGAAAGTATATCCCGGTACACTTCAGAATTCATCCGGCTACTCTTGTCTGCTGTTATGTCATCAATAAACACAAGTGACCCAGTGCCATTGAAAGCCATGCATGCCCATGCCATCACGTTGCCTCCACCATGTTTTACAGAGGATGTGGTGTGCCTTGGATCATGTGCCGTTCCCTTTCTTCTCCAGACTTTTTTCTTCCCATCATTCTGGTACAGGTTGATCTTTGTCTCATCTGTCCATAGAATACTTTTCCAGAACTGAGCTGGCTTCATGAGGTGTTTTTCAGCAAATTTAACTCTGGCCTGTCTATTTTTGGAATTGATGAATGGTTTGCATCTAGATGTGAACCCTTTGTATTTACTTTCATGGAGTCTTCTCTTTACTGTTGACTTAGAGACAGATACACCTACTTCACTGAGAGTGTTCTGGACTTCAGTTGATGTTGTGAACGGGTTCTTCTTCACCAAAGAAAGTATGCGGCGATCATCCACCCCTGTTGTCATCCGTGGACGCCCAGGCCTTTTTGAGTTCCCAAGCTCACCAGTCAATTCCTTTTTTCTCAGAATGTACCCGACTGTTGATTTTGCTACTCCAAGCATGTCTGCTATCTCTCTGATGGATTTTTTCTTTTTTTTCAGCCTCAGGATGTTCTGCTTCACTTCAATTGAGAGTTCCTTAGACCGCATGTTGTCTGGTCACAGCAACAGCTTACAAATGCAAAACCACACACCTGTAATCAACCCCAGACCTTTTAACTACTTCATTGATTACAGGTTAACGAGGGAGACGCCTTCAGAGTTAATTGCAGCCCTTAGAGTCCCTTGTCCAATTACTTTTGGTCCCTTGAAAAAGAGGAGGCTATGCATTACAGAGCTATGATTCCTAAACCCTTTCTCCGATTTGGATGTGAAAACTCTCATATTGCAGCTGGGAGTGTGCACTTTCAGCCCATATTATATATAGAATTGTATTTCTGAACATGTTTTTGTAAACAGCTAAAATAACAAAACTTGTGTCACTGTCCAAATATTTCTGGACCTAACTGTAGATGGAGAAAGACACAGACCTTGATAGAGACAGACAGGGAAAGAGACAGACAGAGACAGGCAGACAGGGAAAGAGACAGACAAATAGACGGGGAGACAGACGGGGAAAGAGATAGACCTGGAAAGAGACAGACGGAGCACATTACTTGGCCAATTTAGTTAAATCTGTGTGGAATATCTGTGGTGTTGAAATATATGTTGTGAAATGCTTCTATTAGCTTAGTTTTTGCCTTTTAATAATTACATTTCTATCTATTTGTTTTGTGGTTTTTGTGTGCAGAATACATTTTTGTTAACCCTAGAACGCATACCTGGGGCCTCGCAGGCCTGCTAGGTCATTTGTTTTCTATGGTAGATTGAATTGCTTGCGCGTTCTAGGGTTAATACATTCTATTTTGTTAACAAAAGTTATTAACCCGGGCGAAGCCGGGTAGTACAGCTAGTAGTATATAAGCTGCACACTGACACTGTACATTGTATACAAGCTGCGCACTGACACTGTACATTGTATTACAGGGTCAGACCTGCAGTGATGTCCCAGGAAAAGATATAAAATATTTACAAAAATGTGAGGGGTGTACTCACTTCTGTGACATATTGTATATCTGTCACAAACCACCGGGGGGGTCACTCAGAAATCCCCCGCGCTGGCTACCAGTACGTCACAATCGGGGGGTAACAAGTGGGGGTCACCCCTCCTTTATACCTCCCGACCGACAGACAGAGCACGTGACGCGCTCTCTAGCGCCCCTCTTATAGTCAGGCCAATTATGGAATTGCCCGACAATAAGCAAGGAGGCCGCTATACTACTTATGCCGATTATTGAAGGGTCCCCAGTGAGAGTAGGGTATATATTCCCCCGACCTCCGCGGGCGGAATATATAAAACCTCCCCGGATCTCACTGGCCTCCCCACAATAATCCTTGGCACAACTCGCTGCCACCAACCGATTTACGGTAACTATTAGCCGAACACACAGACGTGGGATTCAAGATCGAGATAACAGAACAAACCAAGATTAATTATATAATTTAATCAGCCTAAAGCACACTAGAAACTACAATATATACAATAGGGAATCTACAGAATATACATATGTCAGAGTACAGTTACAGATAAAGCATGGTTTACAAACAGGCATACACAGTTCCCGCAGTTACCTTGTGCGTCTGGCCACAGGGGGGCGCTGTAGGCCAGGTTTCCAGGAACTCCCACAGATGTTTCCTACACGTGACCCCCAGCGAAAGAACCCTGGAAAATGGCCGAAGTAGGGTTATCAACCTGGGCAAATCCAGGTCCCCTCCTACCTTCGTGACCTCAGAGGGAGCACTGCTCCACCCCTGGCTGGAGTTATGGACAATCCACAACATGGAATATGGGCCATAACTTGGCCTGGGAGCGTCGTAGGCGGACGCCAATGCTCTCATTGTGACAGTTATGAATTTAGCTACAGAATGAGAGGACTCATGACTCGTCTACTAGTTCCACATTGGCTGATATCACGCCTGGGGTATTTCCCAAGCTCCCGCTCCCATAAAAAGGGTGTGCCAGCATCGTCCGCATGCGGAGACACCATTTTTATGGTTGCCATATTTATCGGAAATATGGCTTGCGAGATATGAACCATTTTTTACTGGAGTCGTTCTGTCTGGATACTTCCAAGCTTGCTAATTAGATAGCAGCTCCTACCACAGGGTCACGGCAGGGAGTCCTCCTGTGTCCATTGTTCCCACATCATCTCATCTCCATATCACAGGAGATGGCCATGGAGGTGTAACACCTTCACAGATGCTGGACATTGAGAACAAGAAGGGAGGGGGGCACTGCCAGGGAGTGATGAGCGATTATGACTGGAAGTCATAATTCATCTTCATATCCCGGGATTTGCCTCACAATATCGTATATTATATATAGGGGCAATCTGTGGGCGGTGGCTCTCGCTCTCTTCTATGGTGGTGTTCACACACGGTGGATGAGCAGTAGGTTTATTTTCTACATTCGCCGGTAGCAGAAGATGCGTTTGATCTCCATATACATATGCGCCACCATACGTCATCCTGAGGCCGCAGCTTTTCAACCATTACAATGATTTCTGAATGCTATATGATGGTGTTCTTGAGCCCTTGTGAGCATCTACGACCCTGACCCGCACCCTCACGACCTCTCGATGGCCCTTACCAGCACCCTCACGACCTCTCGATGGCCCTTACCAGCAACCTCACGACCTCTCGAGGGCCCTGACTCGCACAATCGCGGCCTCTCTATGGCCCTGATTTACATCGTCGCGGCCTCTCTATTGCCCTGACCCGCACCCTCACGGCCTCTCTATGGCCCTGACCCGCACCCTCACGGCCTCTCTATAGCCCTGACACACACCCTCAGGCCTCTCTATAGCCCTGACACGCACCCTCAGGCCTCTCTATGGGCCTGACCCGCACCCTCGCGGCCCCTCAATGGCCCTGACCCGCACCCTCAGGCCTCTCTATAGCCCTGACACGCACCCTCAGGCCTCTCTATGGGCCTGACCCGCACCCTCGCGGCCCCTCAATGGCCCTGACCCGCACCCTCAGGCCTCTCTATGGCCCTGACCCGCACCCTCACGACCTCTCGATGGCCCTGACTCGCACCATCACGGCCTCTCTCTGGCCCTGATTTACACCGTCGCAGCCTCTCTATAGCCCTGACCTGCACCCTCAGGCCTCTCTATGGCCCTAACCTGCACCCTCACGGCCTCTCAATGGCCCTGATTTACACCGTCACGGCCTCTCTATAGCCCTGACACGCACCCTCAGGCCTCTCTATGGCCCTGATCCGCACCCTCAGGCCTCTCTATGGCCCTGACCCGGCCCCTCAATGGCCCTGACTCGCATCCTCAGGCCTCTCTATGGCCCTGACCCGCACCCTCACGGCCTCTCTATAGCCCTGACACGCACCCTCAGGCCTCTCTATAGCCCTGACACGCACCCTCAGGCCTCTCTATGGGCCTGACCCGCACCCTCGCGGCCCCTCAATGGCCCTGACCTGCACCTTCAGGCCTCTCTATGGCCCTGACCCACACCCTCACGACCTCTCGATGGCCCTGACTCGCACCATCACGGCCTCTCGATGGCCCTGATTTACACCGTCGCAGCCTTTCTATAGCCCTGACCCGCACCCTCAGGCCTCTCTATGGCCCTAACCTGCACCCTCACGGCCTCTCAATGGCCCTGATTTACACCGTCACGGCCTCTCTATAGCCCTGATCCGCACCCTCAGGCCACTCTATGGCCCTGACCCGGCCCCTCAATGGCCCTGACTCGCATCCTCACGACCTCTCGATGGCCCTGACTCGCACCCTCACGACATCTCGATGGCCCTGACTCGCATCCTCAGGCCTCTCTATGGCCCTGACCCGCACCCTCACGACCTCTCGATGGCCCTGACTCGCACCCTCACGACCTCTCGATGGCCCTGACTCGCATCCTCAGGCCTCTCTATGGCCCTGACCCGCACCCTCACGACCTCTCGATGGCCCTGACTCGCACCATCGCGGCCCTTCAATGGCCCTGACCTGCACCCTCAAGGCCTCTCTATGGCCCTGACCTGCACCCTCAGGCCTCTCTATGGCCCTGACCCGCACCCTCACGACCTCTCGATGGCCCTGACTCGCACCCTCACGACCTCTCGATGGCCCTGACTCGCATCCTCACGACCTCTCGATGGCCCTGACTCGCACCCTCACGACCTCTCGATGGCCCTGACTCGCATCCTCAGGCCTCTCTATGGCCCTGACCCGCACCCTCACGACCTCTCGATGGCCCTGACTCGCACCCTCACGACCTCTCGATGGCCCTGACTCGCATCCTCAGGCCTCTCTATGGCCCTGACCCGCACCCTCACGACCTCTCGATGGCGCTGACTCGCACCATCGCGGCCCTTCAATGGCCCTGACCTGCACCCTCAAGGCCTCTCTATGGCCCTGACCTGCACCCTCAAGGCCTCTCTATGGCCCTGACCCGCACCCTCAAGGCCTCTCTGTGGGCCGCCATCTCTAAACCATAAATTCATTTAAGGATGAAATAGTCTAGAAATCGGAGCGAACGCCCAGAAATCTGAATTCTGAGACACAAACTGTAACCGAGGGCCGTGAAATAGTGTAAATAATGGCATGTGTAGCCCTGAAATTGACCTGCTGGGACTTGTAGTTCTTCAGCTGCAGGAAAGCTCTGCTTATAAACACATACAAGGGAATGACCAGGAGATCCAACAGCACAAACTGGCTATCATTTACGCTTCGCGTTGTAGTCTAGTTTGGTCCACCTCAGCGCCCGTAGTTGACTTTTGGCGGTAAAGTGCGGAAGGAGGTTGTGACGGGTGGTGTTCGTTAGGGGGCGTCATGGCGGAGAATGAGGAGCAGGCACGGGAGCAAACCGAGGTGACAGCTTATAGTGACTCGTGTACCGGTTATCTGCGGAGTGTCCGGTGAAGCTCGGCCGGTGGAACGGGATGACTTTTTACAATTCACTCGTACCGTAGTACAGCGCGGGACTGTTACTGTGTGCTCACTGCGCCATCTGGCGGACGTGTGCAGTAACTACACCGGCACCTCGCTCACCGCGCCCTCTGCTGGCGGCTTCAGTGATGTGCGCCTGTGTCACCGCCGTGTAGCTGTGTAATGACGTCACATTTGTGCGATGACTTCATAATTGATGAAGAAAGTCAGGAGAAAAAAATGTCTCATCAGTGCTAGAACCATTTATTTATTATATATCTATATTTTATTTAGTCACATTATTTTTGATAGACCATGTTATATGTAATATAAATATGTATGTATATGTGTATTATATATATATATGTGTGTGTGTATTTTATATATATATATATATATATATATATATATATATATATATAATTATATTGTGCTATGTCAATCTTTTTTATTTTTTTTTTTTATACTGTGAGGTCCATTATAAAAGGGAAAAAATAAAACGTTTTCTGCACCAATCCATATACAAAAAGAAAACCATAAAAGAATGCACTGATTTTAAAGTGGAACCCGCCGCTGTTTCCTTGGTGATCACAATCGCCTTTAATATATTTCTAGTATTGCGGTTTATTACGCCACAGAATGGGTTAAATGTTGTTTTGGTTTTTTTTTGGGGACTTGAGCTAAATTTCCTGGTGACCCCGGACATTGTGCATTCAGTGATTAGAGCGGCGGTCACGTCCCCACTCGATTCTCAGCCGCTTCTTTATGGAAACCCCCTTTAAATGAGTTTCCTGTTGCTCATAAATACAGAATCCTCGACGTCTGATCATTTTCTCCTCTTCTTTGGGGGGGGGTTGATCCGGACAGAAGTTTTATTCTCGGGTCTTGCTCTTGTCGCGGACGTCTGTAAGTTTATTATAAGGCGCGTATTTTGGGCTATCCGTGCCCCCAGAACATGAAATCTGCACCATTTATAAGTTGGGACTAAACTTCATCCACTTTCCAGTTTTTCTGGCCACATTATAGTAAATTTCTTGCTCTTTTGTCGAGTCACGTCCCAGTTTAATAAGATTTGGCAATTTTTCGTAAAAGTTCAAGGTCGTAAAGATGCAAAATCTTACACAAATACCGTCTGGCAGAAATCGTGTGTGTTTTTTTTTAATTACACCAGGAAATTGTCTTTGAAGGAAGGATAGATTTTTCCATATGTGTTTTATTTGATCACGGTCTTCACACCCTCTGCTTCTTGTCAGTGAATGGAGAGTTGGTGGCTGCTGCTGGGCTGAGGCCGCGGCTTCACGGTGATTTGCATAAGACTTGTAGGGAAACAAAAAAATCACGCGCTACTTTTCTGGGATTCGCTGCTGAACAATAATGCTGAGGATTTGGCTTAAAAAAAAAAACAACACATTTTTGGTCGTCTACAATTTGCAAACAAATTCTCTGATAATGTTGGATATTTAAGTCTTCCGAGGCGCAGAGACTGATCCTTTCTTGCTTTTTTCCCATCAGTTGAAGAAAGCCCTTCATTATACTGTGGGGAACATCTGCCAGGAGGTCGGCGAGGATTATCAAGTCACCTTTAGCAAGCATGCGATCAAAACAATTAGAGATATGACCTATGACCAATGTGGTAAGAGCGCGCTCCCCCCAGGGACAGAGGTCTTTACCCACTTACTTGCCCCTAGTTTTGTGAGGACCGGAGACCGACTGGTTCTCTGGAACCTCCTTCACTAACAACTCCATAGAAAAGACTGTTATACAGTGCCTTGCGAAAGTATTCATCCCCCTTAAATCTTTCAGCCTTTTCCCACATTTCAGGCGTCAAATATAAAGATAAAAATGTTAATGTTCTGGTGAAGAATCAACAACAAGTGACACAATTGTGAAGTTGAACGATATTTATTGCTTATTTTAAACTTTTTAAAAAAATAAATAACTGAAAATTATGGCGTGCAATATTATTCATCCCCTTTACTTTCAGTGGAAACTCACTCCAGGAGTTCATTGAGGATCTCTGAATGATCCAATGTTGTCCTAAATGACTGATGATGATAAATATAAGCCCCTGTGTGTAATCAAGTCTCCGTATAAATGCCCCTGCTCTGTGATAGTCTCAGTGTTCTGTGTAAAGCAGAGAGAGCATCATGAAGACCAAGGAACACAACAGGCAGGTCCAGGATACTGTTGTGGAGACTTTTAAAGCCAGATTTGGTTAGAAATAGATTTCCAAAATATAAACATCCCAAGGAGCACTGTGCAAGCGATCATATGGAAATGGAAAGAGTATCATACCACTGCAAATCTACCAAGACCCGGCCGTCCAGCCAAACTGTCATCTCACACAAGGAGAAGACTGATCAGAGATGCAGCCAAGAGGCCCATGATCCCTCTGGATGAACTGCAGAGATCTACAGCTGAGATGGGAGAGTCTGTCCATAGGACAACAATCAGCCGTACACTGCACAAATCTGGCCTTTATGGAAGAGTTTCAAGGAGAAAGCCATTTCTCAAAGATATCCATAAAAAGTGTTGTTTAAAGTTTGCCACAAGCCACCTGGAGACACCAAACATGTGGAAGAAGGTGCTCTGCTCAGATGAAACCAAAATCAAACTATTTGGTCACAATGACAAATATGTTTGGCGTAAAAGCAACAACACAGCTCATCACCCTGAACACACCATCCCCACTGTCAAACATGGTGGTGGCAGCATCATGGTTTGGGCCTGCTTTTCTTCCGCAGGGACAGGTAGATGGTTAAGATTGATGGGAAGATGGATGGAGCCAAATACAGGACCATTCTTGAAGAAAACCTGTTGGAGTCTGCAAAAGACCTGAGACTGGGACTGAGATTTGTCTTCCAACAAGACAATGATCAAAAACATAAATCAAAATCTACAATGGAATGGTTCACAAATAAACGTATCCAGGTGTTAGAATGCCAAGTCACAGTCCAGACCTGAACCCAATCGAGAATCTGTGGAAAGAGCTGAAAATTGCTGTTCACGAACGCCTCCATCCAACCTCACTCAGCTCCAGCTGTTTACAAAGGAAGAACGGGCGAGAATTTCAGCCTCTCCATGTGCAAAACTGATAGAGACATACCCCAAGAGACTGCCGCTGTAATCGCAGCAAAAGGGGTGCTACAAAGGATTAACTTAAAGGGGATGAATAATATTGCACGCCACAATTTTCAGTTATTTATTTTTTATAAAAGTTTAAAATAAGCAATAAATTTCATTCAACTTCACAATTGTGTCACTTGTTATTGATTCTTCACCAGAACATTAACATTTTTATCTTTATGTTTGAAGCCTGAAATGTGAGAAAAGGTTGAACAATTCAAGGGGGCTGAATACTTTCGCAAGGCACTGTAAAGTAGAGAATGAGATAAAGAGGAATCACGGAAAATAAACCTATCGTATCAAGGTCTAATCTGTGAAGACTCCCATATATCTCAGCAGTGTCCTATTGTATTAGACTGTCTCACTGCTGAGAGTTTGTTACAATGGTTCTAGTCTACACAGCTCTCCGGCCTGGCTGGTTTGTTACAATGTATCAGTGCCGCTCCTCTAGATCAGAGTCTTTAGTGTGGATACATTTTCAGTCTCTGGATATTTATTATTCTCCGACATCACGTAAAGATTTTGAAAATGTTCAGAGCTGTAAAGTGACAATAAATAATGACATACAGGTCTTCATTATACAAAGATTAAGCTGTATTTGCCTAAACCAGAGACCCCTTTTAGTGGCTGCGCTCCCCACCCCCCTCATAGATCCCATCCCCCCATCTGTGGCTTACCGTCACATTGTCGTTTTTAGGTTGCTGGAGAATTCACGTGAGGCGTTCCTCTGCCTTGATGTCCTTCCAAAATTTTTAATGATGAGTTTTCCCAGCCTCACTAATTAAGGATCTAATTTCCATTTTTTTCCTCACTCAACAGAAACGTTTGCAAAGGACCTTGAGAAGTTTGCGCGGTAAGTGTGAGAGCGATGATACACGGGGATCGCCGGATCCCTGCACCCCTCAGTCAGGTCACCGGCAGAATAGGATATTGTCACTGATCTGCTGGGGGTGACAACAATTAGGGGATAGTGTGATAACTGCACAGAATAGCTGTATGTCCTGCATTATACTTCACAGCTGCACTCACTATTCTGCTGGTGCAGTCACTGTGTACATACATTACATTACTGATCCTGAGTTACCTCCTGTATTATACTCCAGAGCTGCACTCCCTATTCTGCTGGTGCAATCACTGTTTACATGCATTACATTACTGATCCTGAGTTACCTCCTGTATTATACTACAGAGCTGCACTCCCTATTCTGCTGGTGCAATCACTGTTTACATGCATTACATTACTGATCCTGAGTTAGATCTTGTGTTATCCTCTAGAGCTGCACTCACTATTCTGCTTGTGCAGTCACTGCGTACATACATTACTGATCCTGAGTTACCTCCTGTATTATACTCCAGAGCTGCACTCCCTATTCTGCTTGTGCAGTCACTGTGTACATACATTACATTACTGATCCTGAGTTACCTCCTGTATTATACTCCAGAGCTGCACTCACTATTCTGCTTGTGCAGTCACTGCGTACATACATTACATTACTGATCCTGAGTTACATCCTGGATTATACTCCAGAGCTGCACTCACTATTCTGCTGGTACAGTCACTGTGTACATACATTACTGATCCTGAGTTAGATCTTGTGTTATCCTCCAGAGCTGCACTCACTATTCTGCTTGTGCAGTCACTGTGTACATACATTACATTACTGATCCTGAGTTACATCCTGGATTATACTCCAGAGCTTCACTCCCTATTCTGCTGGTGCAGTCACTTTGTACATACCTTACATTACTCATCCTGTACTGATCCTGAGTTACCTCCTGTATTATACTCCAGAGCTGCACTCACCATTCTGCTGGTGCAGTCACTGTGTACATACATTACATTACTGATCCTGTGTTACATCCTGCATTATACTGCAGAGCTGCACTCACTATTCTGCTGGTGCAGTCACTGTGTACATACATTACATTACTGATCCTGTGTTACATCCTGCATTATACTGCAGAGCTGCACTCACTATTCTGCTGGTGCAGTCACTGTGCACATACATTACATTACTGATCCTGAGTTACCTCCTGTATTATACTCCAGAGCTGCACTCACTATTCTGCTGGTGCAGTCACTGTGTACATACATTACTGATCCTGAGTTACCTCCTGTATTATACTCCAGAGCTGCACTCCCTATTCTGCTGGTGCAGTCACTGTGTACATACATTACTGATCCTGAGTTACCTCCTGTATTATACTCCAGAGCTGCACTCACTATTCTGCTGGTGCAGTCACTGTGTACATACATTACTGATCCTGAGTTAACTCCTGTATTATACTCCAGAGCTGCATTCACTATTCTGCTGGTGCAGTCACTGTGTACATACATTACATTACTGATCCTGTGTTACATCCTGCATTATACTGCAGAGCTGCACTCACTATTCTGCTGGTGCAGTCACTGTGCACATACATTACATTACTGATCCTGAGTTACCTCCTGTATTATACTCCAGAGCTGCACTCACTATTCTGCTGGTGCAGTCACTGTGTACATACATTACTGATCCTGAGTTACCTCCTGTATCATACTCCAGAGCTGCACTCACTATTCTGCTGGTGCAGTCACTGTGTACATACATTACATTACTGATTCTGAGTTACCTCCTGTATTATACTCCAGAGCTGCACTCACTATTCTGCTGGTGCAGTCACTGTGCACATACATTACATTACTGATCCTGAGTTACCTCCTGTATTATACTCCAGAGCTGCACTCACTATTCTGCTGGTGCAGTCACTGTGTACATACATTACATTACTGATCCTGAGTTACCTCCTGTATTATACTCCAGAGCTGCACTCACTATTCTGCTGGTGCAGTCACTGTGTACATACATTACTGATCCTGAGTTACCTCCTGTATCATACTCCAGAGCTGCACTCACTATTCTGCTGGTGCAGTCACTGTGTACATACATTACATTACTGATCCTGAGTTACCTCCTGTATTATACTCCAGAGCTGCACTCACTATTCTGCTGGTGCAGTCACTGTGCACATACATTACATTACTGATCCTGAGTTACCTCCTGTATTATACTCCAGAGCTGCACTCACTATTCTGCTGGTGCAGTCACTGTGTACATACATTACATTACTGATCCTGAGTTACCTCCTGTATTATACTCCAGAGCTGCACTCACTATTCTGCTGGTGCAGTCACTGTGTACATACATTACTGATCCTGAGTTACCTCCTGTATCATACTCCAGAGCTGCACTCACTATTCTGCTGGTGCAGTCACTGTGTACATACATTACATTACTGATCCTGAGTTACCTCCTGTATTATACTCCAGAGCTGCACTCACTATTCTGCTGGTGCAGTCACTGTGCACATACATCACAGAAGCCACTTGTTTGCTCTTGAGCATTTTTTCCTTTAGCCTCGCTTTCTCTCTCGCTGCCCATTGTGTACGGTTTCTGATCGCTGTGATCGGAGCGAGCGTCTCCTGCGGAGAGGTAACATCTGTCCTCTGTAAAGTGGTCCTCCGCGCGCCTCTGGCTGAAAGGCTCCTGACGTCAGGGCACTAATGCCTGGCTCTCCTCCGTGCAGAGCTCAGTGTTTGCCGGTGTGCAGGTGTAAGGAGCCTTTGTGGGGTAATTGCAGGTCTCCATTGTCCTGAGACTCTTCATCCGCCGGTAGAAGGGGGTGAAGGTATCGCAGGGTCCTCAGTCCCCGCAGCTGCCGCGCTGCTGTGTGATGATGGCGCTCAGTAATGGGATGTAATTGCTTTCTTATATCCAGATTGCTTCCACCGCCCCCATCATCTGCTCTCTGCGACCTCCTCAAGGGTTACTCTGACTTTTCCTTTTCTTAACTTTAAAGATGTTAACATTTACTCTTATAATTTTTTTTTTTTTTTTTAAAGGGGCTTTTCAATCTCAAAAAAGGTTGCGTCCCCAGGTCTGGCGGCCAGTCTCCACAGCTGCCCCAGTCTCTGTTGTGTGTCTTCGGAGCTGCCGTCCCGTCAACAGCGCTGCAGCCAGTCAGTGTACTAAGCGACCTGTACCATCTACAACGGTAGAGCTGTTGAAGTCAGTGATTGGCTGCAGCGCTGGCAACGTGACAACAGCTCTGCAGTCAAACAGCAAAAATGTCACGGTTGACAGACAACCCTGTGGTGTCCGGCTGCAGAAGGTCGCTGCGTTTGGCCTCACAAACTGCTCCTTGATACTCCATCCTTTCCTCTGTGGCGTGATTGGAGTTTTGTGTCTTCTCTGTTAGAATTTACTCTTCCCCCTTTAGGACCCTGTAGAGATCTTTTCCTTTCAGCTGCTATCCTTCTTTATACACCTGCATTTCCCTTTGGTATCTTGCTGGTGATAGAGTTAAGTTTCTTTATGGTCCTGGTTGCAAGCAGTCGGCTTGCAATCATCTGGAGAAACATATGTTGGTGTTCCTTTCACCCAAGATATGTTGGATATAAGTTGTTTGTTTTCCTTGTGTTTTCTTTAGGACTTAGTGGGGTGGACTAGTGCTCATCCCGCCCGCTCATTAGCTAGGGCCTAGTTCAGGGTCAGTAAGAGTCAGATATCCTGCTCGGCGCATAGGTGCAGAACCTATCTATGGACATCAGAGGAGCCAGGGGCCAGTGAAGGTTTTATCAGGGGTCAACATCTCCCCCTCCAATAGACACAGGGTTTCCGTCTCCATGAAGTTGAAGAAATGTGACATTTTTATCCATGAAAATCACAATATTTCTATGTGCAAAAATAAAATAAAAATTATTAGAGGATTCCCATTGTTTCTCTTCTATAAAGATGTCTCCAGGCTTCTGATTGCAGGAATGTAAGACGTCTGCGGCCCCCGGACGAGCCCTCCCTGCCTCGCTCACCGCCGCTATCTCCAGCTCAGTAACGTCCGTTTCTTCACTTCTTACACAGACATGCGAAAAGGACCACGATCAGCACGGACGACGTGAAGCTGCTGTGCAGAGGCAGCAAAACGCTGGTAATCATTTATCTGTACCATGAATGGGGTCAAGGAGGGACTCCGCTTATTATTATGTGGTCGAGGAGGGACTCTGCTTATTATTTTGGGGTCAAGGAGGGACCCCACTTATTATTATGGGGTCAAGGAGGGACTCCGCTTATTATTATGGGGTTGAGGACGGACCCTACTTATTATTATAGGGTCGAGGAGGGACTCCGCTTATTATTATGGGGTTGAGGACGGACCCTACTTATTATTATAGGGTCGAGGAGGGACTCCGCTTATTATTATGGGGTTGAGGAGGGACTCCGCTTATTATTATAGGGTCGAGGAGGGACCCCGCTTATTATTATGGGGTTGAGGAGGGACTCCGCTTATTATTATTATGGGGTTGAGGAGGGACTCCGCTTATTATTATGGGGTTGAGGACGGACCCTACTTATTATTATAGGGTCGAGGAGGGACTCCGCTTATTATTATGGGGTTGAGGAGGGACTCCGCTTATTATTATAGGGTCGAGGAGGGACTCCGCTTATTATTATAGGGTCGAGGAGGGACCCCGCTTATTATTATAGGGTCGAGGAGGGACCCCGCTTATTATTGTGGGGTCGAGGAGGGACCCCGCTTATTATTATAGGGTCGAGGAGGGACCCCGCTTATTATTATGGGGTCGAGGAGGGACCCCGCTTATTATTATGGGGTCGAGGAGGGACCCCGCTTATTATTATGGGGTCGAGGAGGGACTCCGCTTATTATTATGGGGTTGAGGACGGACCCTACTTATTATTATAGGGTTGAGGAGGGACTCCGCTTATTATTATGGGGTTGAGGAGGGACTCCGCTTATTATTATGGGGTTGAGGAGGGACTCCGCTTATTATTATAGGGTCGAGGAGGGACCCCGCTTATTATTGTGGGGTCGAGGAGGGACCCCTCTTATTATTATGGCGTTGAGGAGGCACCCCTCTTATTATGGCGTTGAGGAGGGACCCCTCTTATTATGGGGTTGAGGAAGGACCCCTCTTATTATTATGGGGTCAGGGAGGGACTCCGCTTATTATTTTGGGGTTGAGGAGGGACTCCGCTTATTATTATGGGGTCGAGGAGGGACTCCGCTTATTATTATGGGGTCGAGGAGGGACTCCGCTTATTATTATGGGGTTGAGGAGGGACTCTGCTTATTATGGGGTTGAGGAGGGACCCCGCTTATTATTATGGGGTTGAGGAGGGACTCCGCTTATTATTATGGGGTTGAGGAGGGACCCTGCTTATTATTATGGGGTTGAGGAGGGACTCCGCTTATTATTATGGGATTGAGGAGAGACCCCCCTCATTCTTTCGGCCCCTGCTTATTATTATGGGGTCGAGGAGGGACCCCCCTCATTATTCCGGCCCCTGCAATGCGTCTCTTTTTAGAACACATGAATTATTCTGCATGCCAAATGGACTCTATGATAAAAACAATATGGAGGACGTCTGCTTTTGTGCATTTTATCCCCAGCTCCTGTGATTTATTCGCTGCCACTGATCTGTATTTTCTAGCTCGACCACATTTCCACCCACAATGATAACCTTGCGGCCGGCAACCAGGAGCCGAAAGAGAAGAGAAAGAAGAAGTCCGTCAGCGCCGGGAAGAGGCGGTCGGGAGGCGAATCAGCGGTGGCCGAGAGCGAGGACCACAACATGGAGTGAAGGAGTCGCGTGCCGGTCCCTTGTACTATAGAGTATTCGGGGTATTTCTGTCCCATGTGGGTCACTGCAGCCACAGAACCATATACAATGTAAATATACCCCAAATTATCACCAGGGGGGATGTGTAAAGTATTTGCTTGGTTTTTTTTTTGTGTGTGAAAATGTCAGTATAGTATATTTAATAAAAAAAAATCTGTTTTTTAGATCTTCAGTTTGTTTGGTGCCTTTTTTTTCTTTTAATAAATACATTGAGTTAAATGTACTTGAAAATGAGGATTCTGGTGTCATGTGAAATCCGGTTCATTAAAGCTCTACAGCAGAAGACCCCTCGTGTGTCAGTTCCGTGTGCACCACACAGCAAGATATCCTCACACTGATGGGATGCATGCTACATCAGTGTGATACGCGCCGGAGAAAACACAGGTCACAAAAATAAAGCATTTGTATACTCTCCTGCCTCCGGTGCTGCTGTTGCTTCCAGGTCCCGCTCATTATTGCTCATGAATATTCACTGCACTCACCGTGGACCCGGAAGTAACAGCAGCGCCGGTGACAGCAGCACTGAGGACAGGTGAGTATAGAAGTTCATGCTGAACGTGTACTATCCAGATGTCACACAGAAAGGACACACACGCATACGCACATTCACCACCCACTCTGCAAAACGTTCATGTTTTGCACAGATGTGTGAAAGAAGCCTAAGGCCGTATTCTCATCATTACAATGTGTTACGGTCTTAGTATTACTTTTCATTTAAGGCCTCATTCAGACTTCGTTTTTTCTCGTCTGAGTGTTACCTGTGTTTTTCACGGATAGTATAATCGCCAATGAAAGTCTATGGGGCTGTTATTATCTGATTTGGGTTTTTTTCCCTCGGACAGAGTCATTCGCACAAAAATATGGCCACCGGTCTGATATTGATTGGAGTGTCAGATCAACTTCACCAACGCAAGTCTATGGATCTGTGAAATATCGGACAACACTTGGATGCCACATGTGTGCTGTGGGATTTTCAGTGACTGTTATAGAAGAATCATGAGAAACCTCCAAAAAGAGGGATAAAAGTCATTTCGTTCTCCCTCCTCCTCCAAACTGCCTCCGTCCTCCCTCCTCCCACTCCAGACACTGCTGTTCTTCCTCTTCCAGATGCCTTTGTCTTCCTTTTTTTTCTCCACCTGATGCCTTCACCCCCTATCCTTCTCCTCTAGACATCTCCCTCCTAATGCGGCCTCCTTTTCCAAACTGCCTCTGTCCTCCCTCCTTCTCCTCCAAACTTCCTCATTGCCTCTGTCCTCACTCCTCCTTTAAAATGCCTCCTTCTCCTCCACACTTCCTCTGTCCTCCTCCTCCAAACTGCCTCCCTCCTCCGTCCTCCATCCTTCCTCTGCCTCTTCCAAACTGTTTCCAGACACCTTTGTTCTTCCTCCTCCCGACACCTATGTCCTCCCTTTTCCTCCATCAGATGCCTTAGTTTTCTCTTCTATTCGTCCAGATGCCTCCATCCTCCTTCCTTCACCTCCAAATTGACTCTGTCATCTGTCCTCATCCTCCAAAATGCCTTCATCCTCCCTTTTTTCTTCTGCCGGGTGCCTTCATTCTCTCTCTTTCTATACTTCAGACATCTTCATCCTCCTTTTTCCTCCGCCAGATGCCTATGTCCTCCTTCCTCCTTCAGACACTTTTATCCTCCCTCTTCCTCCTCCAGATGCCTCTGTCCTCCTTCCTCCTCCAGACACTTTCATCCTCCCTCTTCCTCCAGGTGCCTATGTCCTCCTTCCTCCTCCAGACACCTTCATCCTCCCTCTTCCTCCTCCAGGTGCCTATGTCCTCCTTCATCCTCCCTCTTCCTCCTCCAGGTGCCTCTGTCCTCCTTCCTCCTCCAGACACCTTCATCCTCCCTCTTCCTCCTCCAGAAGCCTATGTCCTCCTTCCTCCTCCAGATACTTTTATCCTCCCTCTTCCTCCTCCAGAAGCCTCTGTCCTCCTTCCTCCTCCAGACACTTTCATCCTCCCTCTTCCTCCTCCAGGTGCCTATGTCCTCCTTCCTCCTCCAGACACTTTCATCCTCCCTCTTCCTCCTCCAGAAGCCTATGTCCTCCTTCCTCCTCCAGACACCTTCATCCTCCCTCTTCCTCCTCCAGAAGCCTATGTCCTCCTTCCTCCTCCAGACACCTTCATCCTCCCTCTTCCTCCTCCAGAAGCCTATGTCCTCCTTCCTCCTCCAGACACTTTCATCCTCCCTCTTCCTCCTCCAGAAGCCTCTGTCCTCCTTCCTCCTCCAGACACTTTCATCCTCCCTCTTCCTCCTCCAGAAGCCTCTGTCCTCCTTCCTCCTCCAGACACCTTCATCCTCCCTCTTCCTCCTCCAGAAGCCTATGTCCTCCCTCTTCCTCCTCCAAGTGCCTCTGTCCTCCTTCCTCCTCCAGACACCTTCATCCTCCCTCTTCCTCCTCCAGGTGCCTCTGTCCTCCTTCCTCCTCCAGACACCTTCATCCTCCCTCTTCCTCCTCCAGGTGCCTCTGTCCTCCTTCCTCCTCCAGACACCTTCATCCTCCCTCTTCCTCCTCCAGAAGCCTCTGTCCTCCTTCCTCCTCCAGACACCTTCATCCTCCCTCTTCCTCCTCCAGAAGCCTCTGTCCTCCTTCCTCCTCCAGACACTTTCATCCTCCCTCTTCCTCCTCCAGAAGCCTCTGTCCTCCTTCCTCCTCCAGACACTTTCATCCTCCCTCTTCCTCCTCCAGAAGCCTCTGTCCTCCTTCCTCCTCCAGACACCTTCATCCTCCCTCGTCCTCCTCCAGAAGCCTCTGTCCTCCCATTCACGCTGGAGGCATCTTATCTTCAGAGAAAAGAAATAGATCTGGTGTTGAGCGTTACCATGTCTTCAGTTCTGGCCGTTCACATCCTCTATAGTACACGTCCTCTTGTCCTGCTGAGATTGGCAGCTTCAGACTTTACTGTGTATAGGGGCTTTTTGTAGCTGACACTTAGGACGCTGTTTACCGTCCCATATCTGCTGCACCTGCGCTACAAAGCAACGGCTCTGCAGATCTCAGAAATATTTATATTCTTTTTTTTTTTCTATTTTCCTTTATCCTGCAGAATTAGAAATTCACAAGATGACTCCCAGTTTTAAAGGGTTATCTTCCTTTGGGAGACATTTTTTTGTTTGTTAAATACATATGTATGGAGCCTTCTGTGGCCTCTGTGTGTTGTACTTTCCTTTGATTGCTGTAGAACGAGTCAACTGAGCGTCCATCAGTGACCGGAGTGATTGTGACTCTTTTATCCGAGCTCCTCTCCGCTGATTTATGGCCACAGACCACAAACATAACTTGTATGTGTAGTGTGAAAAAGGGCCTGTAAGTGAGAAATGCAAATGTCAAGTTAATCCCAACTGCAAAAGGAACTTCTCTCCCCAAATTCAGGCATTTAAGTTGAAAAAGAAAAACGGCCCCTTTCAAGCAACTTTTATCACTTGAGGGTCCTGCACAGTCGCATCTCAGCTGCCGGAAGAACATAATATACAAAGTATAGTCATATGGGGCTGAGAAAGCTGCAAATGATCCCCAGAAGTGGGTCTGATGTATAATATGTGAAGATCCTTCACTTCGGGTCTCATGATCAGTGTGAATAGACACGTAGCAGATGCAGGACGTGACTTCTTTTCATTCCGCCTCTTTATGTAATCTGTCGCCTTTTCATAAGTTTCCAGTCACAAACAGAAGGTGCGCCCCCCCCCCCCCTCCAGCCTAAAACACATTCACCGATCGCCGCATCAAACACTCAGCAAATTGCTCTCCATTGTGCGTCACCGCCGAGGTGTTTGGTTCTCGGCTTCTATAAAGAGCTGAGATTCCAGGTGATGCCAAGGAATCATCCGCCAGCTGCAGCCGATCAGACATGCGCCAGTCACTCAGCGCCGCACAACTACTGCTGCTCCTCCTCGCAAGCTGCACAGTGAGTACTGTGCCCATAAAGCAGGACAAAGGGACCGCAAGTGACAGTATGGTAAGTATCAAGGAGGGGCAGTATTATAGTACTTATATTCTTGTACATAGGAGCAGTATTATAGCAGTTATATTCTTCTATATAGGGGTAAGTATTATAGTAGTTATATTCTTGTACATAGGAGCAGTATTATAAGTATTATAGTAGTTATATTCTTGTACATAGGAGCAGTATTATAGCAGTTATATTCTTGTACATAGGGGCAGTATTATAGTAGTTATATTCTTGTACATAGGGGGCAGTATTATAGTACTTATATTCTTGTACATAGGAACAGTATTATAGCAGTTATATTCTTGTATATAGGGGGCAGTATTATAGTAGTTATATTCTTGTACATAGGGGCAGTATTATAGTAATTATATTCTTGTACATAGGGGGCAGTATTATAGTAGTTATATTCTTGTATATAGGGGCAGTATTATAGTAGTTATATTGTTGTACATAGGGGCAGTATTATAGTACTTATATTCTTGTACATAGGAGCAGTATAATAGTAGTTATATTCTTGTATATAGGGGGCAGTATTATAGTAGTTATATTCTTGTACATAGGAGCAGTATTATAGTAGTTATATTCTTGTACATAGGGGGCAGTATTATAGTAGTTATATTCTTGTACATAGGGGGCAGTATTATAGTAGTTATATTCTTGTACATAGGGGCAGTATTATAGTAGTTATATTCTTGTACATAGGGGGCAGTATTATAGCAGTTATATTCTTGTACATAGGGGTCAGTATTATAGCAGTTATATTCTTGTACATAGGGGGCAGTATTATAGCAGTTATATTCTTGTACATAGGGGTCAGTATTATAGCAGTTATATTCTTGTACATAGGGGGCAGTATTATAGTAGTTATATTCTTGTACATAGGGGCAGTATTATAGTAGTTATATTCTTGTACATAGGGGCAGTATTATAGCAGTTATATTCTTGTACATAAGGGGCAGTATTATAGTAGTTATATTCTTGTACATAGGGGCAGTATTATAGTAGTTATATTCTTGTACATAGGAGTAGTATTATAAGTATTATAGTAGTTATAGTCTTGTATATAGGGGTCAGTATTATAGCAGTTATATTCTTGTACATAGGGGCAGTATTATAGTAGTTATATTCTTGTACATAGGGGCAGTATTATAGTAGTTATATTCTTGTACATAGGGGCAGTATTATAGCAGTTATATTCTTGTACATAAGGGGCAGTATTATAGTAGTTATATTCTTGTATATAGGGGCAGTATTATAGTAGTTATATTCTTGTATATAGCGGGCAGTATTATAGTAGTTATATTCTTGTATATAGGGGGCAGTATTATAGTAGTTATATTCTTGTATATAGGGGCAGTATTATAGTAGTTATATTCTTGTACATAGAGGCAGTATTATAGTAGTTATATTCTTGTATATAGGGGCAGTATTATAGTAGTTATATTCTTGTATATAGCGGGCAGTATTATAGTAGTTATATTCTTGTATATAGGGGGCAGTATTATAGTAGTTATATTCTTGTATATAGCGGGCAGTATTATAGTAGTTATATTCTTGTACATAGGGGGCAGTATTATAGTAGTTATATTTTTGTATATAGGGGGCAGTATTATAGTAGTTATATTCTTGTACATAGGGGGCAGTATTATAGTAGTTATATTCTTGTACATAGGGGGCAGTATTATAGTCGTTATATTCTTGTATATAGGGGCAGTATTATAGTAGTTATATTCTTGTATATAGCGGGCAGTATTATAGTAGTTATATTCTTGTACATAGGAGCAGTATTATAGTAGTTATATTCTTGTACATAGGGGGCAGTATTATAGTAGTTATATTCTTGTATATAGGGGCAGTATTATAGTAGTTATATTCTTGTATATAGCGGGCAGTATTATAGTAGTTATATTCTTGTACATAGGGGCAGTATTATAGCAATTATATTCTTGTACATAGGAGCAGTATTATAGTAGTTATATTCTTGTACATAGGAGCAGTATTATAGTAGTTATATTCTTGTACATAGGGAGCAGTATTATAGTAGTTATATTTCTGTACAAAGGGGGCAGTGTTATAGTAGTTATATATAAAACTAAAAGCTTTGCGTTCCGGGGCCACTTGTCACATTAAGCAGAGCAGACAGGGGAGTCAGATCCGGCGCAGCCCCCGGCTGATTTGTGTCCACACGGAGACCGCACACAACACGGCCGTTGGCAGATAAGTGCCTTTATATGTTTAGCTTAATAGGAGGCTGCATCTAAAGGACGGAAAAATATACAAGAAGGTGAATTGAAAGGAAATCAATGGGAAAATAAAGTTATGGATGAGGGATGGAGCCTGCGATTGGCTGCGAGGTGCGGCCCGGACAGTTAATTAAATCCCCTCTGCTTTACAGGCTCCGATTTCAGAGATTCATTTACTTCTTCTTTTTTTTTTTTTTCCATTTTTTTGAAAAAGTTCCAGGAATCAGTCCATAAATGTAACCATTAAAGCGGGTTATTACATTAAAACGTTGCGGGGAAGTGCAGCTCCGGAGTCTGGCAGTGCATTATCTGTCAGGATCTGTCATATTGCTCTGAATCGCCTGCAGACTGATGTGGAAAAGGTTAGGACCCTTATATTTAAAGAACCACCGATGTCACACAAAAATAATGAGGGTGCGCAGTAATGAGGCCGGTGATTTGTTCGCTCGGTCCCATTTATCTCACATCTGTGTAAAAGAGGGGAAAAAAAAGGAAAATAATTTTATTTTACCATTATCACATGCCACAGGCGTAAATCAAAGCATGGCGCGCGTCCACGGAGGAGAAACATGGCCATTTGTGGGAGATTTAGCGGCGTCCGTAGCAAATGTAACGTATTAACCTCCTAAATTACAGCCAGGATCAGGCTCATCACCATTTATTCTTCCTGTAAAGCCGAAAAATTGGATTTCACTAAAATATCCCATTTCTTGGGTCCCTTTAAGGGTAAAGTAGGGTGGTTCCCTGCTCAGGACCCTCCTATATAAGCCACCAAAATGTAGCACCTGTCACTCCGGCAGACGAGGCCGGGAAAATGAGCGGAGCGGCACACACGCTAATGAAAATCTATGGGGATTTTCACATTTCCGTATTTTCACACTGACCGTGTGTTCATGTGATGGACACGGGGACATGTCCGTGTTTGACCAGCAGCACAGACACACAGCCCATACAAGTCAACGGGTCCGTGAAAAACACGTACAGCACACGGATGACATCCAGGGGACACCAGTGTGCCGTCAGTGTGCTGTATATGTGTAAGATTGCAAATATTGGAGAAGCTTTGTAACTTTATTCTTCCTTTAAGCATATCAGAAAAACACGGATGACACACAGATGGCACACGGATCATACACCTTGTACACACAGATCACAGATGACACACATGTACACATAGATCACACACGGATAACACACGCACACACAGATCACACACGGATGACACACGCACACACAGATCACACACAGATGACACACGCACACACAGATCACACACGGATGACACACACGTACATATGGATCACACACACACGTACACACAGATCACACGGATGACACACACACACAGAGATAACACATGGATGACACGTACACACAGATCACACGGATGACACACACAGATGACACACGTATACATAGATCACACGGATGACTCATGCGGATGACACACATGTACACATAGATCACACACATATGAAACACACGTACACACAGATCACACGGATGACACACACAGATTAAACACATGTTCACATAGATCACACATGGATGACACACGTACACACAGATAACACGGATGACACACACGGATGACACACACGTACACATTGATCACACGGATGACACACACGTGCACATAGATCACACACAGATGACACACACGTACACATAGATCACACACGGATGACACATGTACACACGGATGACACACACAGATGACACACACGTACACATAGATCACACGGATGACTCACGCGGATGACACACATGTACACATACATCACACACGGATGACACACACGTACGCACAGATCACACGGATGACACAGATGACACACACGTACACATAGATCACACGGATGACACACACGTACACGTAGATCACACACGGATGACACACACGTACACGTAGATCACACGGATGACTCACGCGGATGACACACATGTACACATACATCACACACGGATGACACACACGTACGCACAGATCACACGGATGACACAGATGACACACACGTACACATAGATCACACGGATGACACACACGTACACGTAGATCACACACGGATGACACACACGTACACGTAGATCATACACGGATGACGCACATGTACACATAGATCACACACGGATGATGCACATGTACACATAGATCACACACAGATGACGCACATGTACACATAGATCACACACGGATGACACACATGTACACATACATCACACACGGATGACACACACGTACACGTAGATCACACACGGATGACACACACAGATGACACACACGTACACATAGATCACACGGATGACTCACGCGGATGACACACATGTACACATACATCACACACGGATGACACACACGTACGCACAGATCACACGGATGACACAGATGACACACACGTACACATAGATCACACGGATGACACACACGTACACGTAGATCACACACGGATGACACACACGTACACATAGATCACACACGGATAACACACACACACAGAGATAACACATGGATGACACGTACACACAGATCACACGGATGACACACACAGATGACACACGTATACATAGATCACACGGATGACTCACGCGGATGACACACATGTACACATAGATCACACACATATGAAACACACGTACACACAGATCACACGGATGACACACACAGATTAAACACATGTTCACATAGATCACACATGGATGACACACGTACACACAGATAACACGGATGACACACACGGATGACACACACGTACACATTGATCACACGGATGACACACACGTGCACATAGATCACACACAGATGACACACACGTACACATAGATCACACACGGATGACACATGTACACACGGATGACACACACAGATGACACACACGTACACATAGATCACACGGATGACTCACGCGGATGACACACATGTACACATACATCACACACGGATGACACACACGTATGCACAGATCACACAGATGACACAGATGACACACACGTACACATAGATCACACGGATGACACACACGTACACGTAGATCACACACGGATGACACACACGTACACGTAGATCACACGGATGACTCACGCGGATGACACACATGTACACATACATCACACACGGATGACACACACGTACGCACGGATGACACAGATGACACACACGTACACATAGATCACACGGATGACACACACGTACACGTAGATCACACACGGATGACACACACGTACACGTAGATCATACACGGATGACGCACATGTACACATAGATCACACACGGATGATGCACATGTACACATAGATCACACACAAATGACGCACATGTACACATAGATCACACACGGATGACACACATGTACACATACATCACACACGGATGACACACACGTACACGTAGATCACACACGGATGACACACACAGATGACACACACGTACACATAGATCACACGGATGACTCACGCGGATGACACACATGTACACATACATCACACACGGATGACACACATGTACGCACAGATCACACGGATGACACAGATGACACACACGTACACATAGATCACACGGATGACACACACGTACACGTAGATCACACACGGATGACACACACGTACACGTAGATCATACACGGATGACGCACATGTACACATAGATCACACACGGATGACGCACATGTACACATAGATCACACACAGATGACGCACATGAACACATAGATCACACACAGATGACGCACATGTACACATAGATCACACACAGATGACGCACATGTACACATAGATCACACACAGATGACGCACATGTACACATAGATCACACACGGATGACACACATGTACACATAGATCACACACGGATGACACACATGTACACATACATCACACACGGATGACACATACACAGGGAGCACACACGGATGACACATACACAGATGACACACATGTACACACGGATGACACACAGATGGCCAAAACCGACCATGCAACAAGTCTGTTTTTTAAATGGACGTGTGAATGAGGCCATAGGATAGGTGGTAAGTGTCTGATCGCTGGGGCGTCCGAGGACCCAGCCCTTATTGAATGGGGGTCCCATTCATGCAGCAGGAGCCTGGTCAGGCATGCATCGGACAACAATGCAAGCCGCGCTCATCAATGATGAACATGTTAGTTCTCTATTCTGCGTGTACACACACAAGTGAAAGTCCGCTGACATCCGCCTGTCCCTGTCCCTTTAAATCAGTCTTGTAATCTCCTTCTGTCTTTCTTCTTGCAGGATGCCGATGAAGTTAAGAAGAGTAACCTTCTGAACGTCTTATCTGCCATATTTGACTGGCAGACACCAGAGAGCGATGCAGAGATCACCGCCGAGGATCCCGGGCTGCCCTTTAGGCCGCAGAGATCTATGTATAACCCACAGCCGGGCAGAGAAAAGGCCATGTGTAAAAACTTCTTCTGGAAGACATTTTCTGCTTGTTGAGCTCGTGTTCCTATTCCCTGGGGTGCTCGCCCCGTCCCCTGCATGCAATCACAATGTCGTGTCACTATAGGAGCCTGGTGTCGGGAAAGTGGCGGCAGCAATCTATGGGTTCAGCAGCCTGAGCATTAACACTAGAACTACTGGACTCGTGACACCTATATAGAAATACATGGTGCAAAGTAGTCAAAATGACTACCTCAGTAGTTCTAGTGTTAAAGGGGTCATCCGATTCCAGAAAACTGGTCTCCGAGGGGTGCAGATTGTTCTAAAAGCAAATTGTGCTGTACTAACGCTCCCCAGGTCCAGTGCCGAGTCTTTGTTTCTTTTCAGTGCTGACATCACATAAATAGCGCTGCAGCCGATCACTGAGCTCAGTGGCTCATGCTGTGTTCTTGTGCAGAACTCACTAGTGTGGCGCGCTGCAGACATACAACAGAGACCAGAAGCAGAGACTCAGCCCTGGACCTGAGGAGCGTGAGTGAATCACAGCTGGTTTGTTTTCTTTTTTAAACACTGCAGCCGGGAGATAGATTTTCCAAAACCGGAAAACCCCTTTAAATCCTGTACATCCCCTTTATGCTAATGCTATATACTACCTTGATTTTTTTTAATATATTAATTGTATATATCTATTTATTATATATTTGTTCTTCCCATCTTTATGTGAAGAATGGATTCACTTTAAATGCAGGACTTCGTGTTCTCACCATATGGCAGAATATTTGTATGCAGAAAAACTAGAGAAAGGCGGCCGCCATTTATTTATTTTTGTTGACTGCACAAATATTTTTTGTTTTGTTGATATTTGGAGAGAGGACGTGATTCTGTTACAATGTATATAAAATGTATTAGCAGCATAATTATATGTGCAAAATAAAAGCATTGTGTGCACCACGCGTCACCGAAGTCCCTGAGCACAACTTGCGACTGGACCCAACATCGGGCGTCTATAAGTGTTGGGACGGGAGGGTCTGTTACTGATGGAAAGAAATGTAGTCCTACAAAATGTGCTATTCCTGCTCATGGCGCTGACACTGCAGCCTTTACTTAAAGGCAGAAGGCTGCAATACCAGGCACTGCCTACGAACAAGGGTGGCGCTGTTTCCAGAGAGGGGAAAAAAATTCTGTCTATTTTTGGACAACTCTTAACTATTGTAATACTACAAAATCAAGGCTTGGAAGAATAAGAAAAAGTATTTTTTTTTATAATATATTTATGATAATTTGTTATTATTATATGATTAGCAATATTTAATATAAATTATAACTTGAATATATTTTAAATTTAATATAATTTATAATGTAATTATAATATTAATAATTAAATTAGCATTTAATTTATAATATAAATATAATATCTTCATAAGCTGCAAGATGTTTTTTTTTCCTTGTTATCAGCTATTACTGAATGGATTTCACTGAACTGTTCCATTACAAAGCTCCAAATGCCCAGCTGTGTCCCTTCAAGCAGCTATAGTGGTAATTCACAAAGTCACACAGCCACCACTAGGGGGAGCGTACTGCATGAAATGGGTTTAATTGTGAACTATATAGTGGTAATTCATACAGCCACCACTAGGGGGAGCCTACTGCATAAAATGGGTTTCCTTGTGAACTATTCCATTACAAAGCTCCAAATGCCCCGCTGTGTCCCTTCAAGCAGCTATAGTGTTAATTCACAAAGTCACACAGCCACCACTAGGGGGAGCCTACTGCATAAAATGGATTTCATTGTGAACTATTCCATTACAAAGCTCCAAATGCCCAGCTGTGTATAGTGGTAATTCATATAGCCACCACTAGGGGGAGTCTACTGCATAAAATGGATTTCATTGTGAACTATTCCATTACAAAGCTCCAAATGCCCAGCTGTGTCCCTTCAAGCAGCTATAATGGTAATTCACAAAGTCACCACTAGGGGGAGTCTACTGCATAAAATGGGTTTCATTGTGAACTATTCCATTACAAAGCTCCAAATGCCCAGCTGTGTATAGTGGTAATTCACACAGCCACCACTAGGGGGAGTCTACTGCATAAAATGGGTTTCATTGTGAACTATTCCATTACAAAGCTCCAAATGCCCAGCTGTGTATAGTGGTAATTCACACAGCCACCACTAGGGGGAGTCTACTGCATAAAATGGGTTTCATTGTGAACTATTCCATTACAAAGCTCCAAATGCCCAGCTGTGTATAGTGGTAATTCACACAGCCACCACTAGGGGGAGTCTACTGCATAAAATGGGTTTCATTGTGAACTATTCCATTACAAAGCTCCAAATGCCCAGCTGTGTCCCTTCCTGCAGCTATAGTGGTAATTAACAAAGTCACCACTAGGGGGAGCCTACTGCATAATATTGGAGCAATGATCAGTGAGCTCCCCCTAGTGGTGGCTGCCCGAACAAGAAGTGTATTCCTTTTGGTAGCGAGCAGCATGGGGTGTAAAGCTCTATAAAAAAAAATGGATCTCTGACCCTCTAAATTTATACTTTAAAATGAATCCCAGATTTTTTACATAGGGATGAAACAATAGGTATTGTCAGTATGTATCCGAGCAGTAGGGGGTCTCTGATTTGGCATAGGGCTTGCAGTGTCGTCATAAAGCCATTACGTAAAGCGCTGACCTCAAGGACATGCATGTAAGTGCCACTATGTTTAATGCGGCAACAAAAAAAAAAAAATCCCCCTCCATATCGGCTTTCAGATCCATATTTTAGCGGATTTAAATCATCAGACGACCGTCCCTCAAAAAAATCAATAGATATGAAGTAATTAAGCATTTTACATTATAATCTGCAGCTCCGCACCCGGGAATGAATCACGCGGAGGTAATTCATGCGCAGCTCCACCTCCAACCTCACTTTGTAAAATTGATTAACGAAACATTTGCAACTCGGCGCTTAAATCTCCGGCGATGTTTCACTGTAGAAAGTGAGTTATGTCCTGCAGGGGTTAATTCCGCCCGGATTTCGCTGCCTTCAGCAGTTTCAATAACATCCTATAGAAATAAAGGTAAACTCTCGCAGCTTGTATAATGGCGGAATCATGTTTCCTGGCCAAGCAATTTGCTTCACTTTTCATTAAGCCATAAATCAGTTTTATTATCAATGAACATGTTGTAATTCTCCGGTGGCTGTTGGCAGATATGGTCCGGTTGCCATAAAGTAACAATGCCCTTTCTGAAACAGAAGAAGTCAAAAAAATCTGCCCCGCCGCCGCATTGTCTCCGCATCTGAACGCCAAATCGTTTTTATGATTTACCTTTATAATGGACGGAGCGCCGGTATTCCAATACAGAGTCCAAATCACCTGCAGCGTCCTAGAAATCAGATCCAAAATTGTGCTTCTTGGAGACAACACTAGGGGGAGCTCACACTCTCATTGAACTTACAGGGGTTTTCTCACGTTTGAGATTTATCCCCTATCCAAGGGTTAAGAGACCACGTTCCAACCTCTGGGACCGGATTAATCCCCAGAACCGGGACTGGAGGGGTCGTGTGAATGGAGATCAATCATGCAACTTATGTATAAAATAAACAAAGAGGGACCCAAATACTTTTACATGTGAAAACTAGCAGATATTGGGTGTTCACCCTTTTCTGGTCAGATGCTGGCTCTCTGCTGCTGCTCTTCCAGTTTCGGATTTTTGGTTGCAGTTGTGAAATTATATCAACAGCATAAATCACCGCTGCAGCCAATCTGAGCCCAGCAGCTCTTGTCGCCTACATCAGTAGAGTAGTTAAGTTCAGTTATTGGCTGCATGGGTGACGTGCCCTTTAGTCAAAAAAGCAGCCAATACAGAGGCATGAGGGTCTGACGTTCGGCACCCCCTACCCCCTGCAGGCACTACAGAGACATGAGGGTCTGACACTCGGCACCCCCTACCACCTACAGCAATACAGAGACAGGAGGGTCTGACACTTGGCACCCCCTACCACCTACAGCCAACACAGACACACGAGGGTCTGACACTCAGCACCCCCTACCGCAATACAGAGACATGAGGGTCTGACACTGGGCACCCCCTACCACCTACAGCCAACACACACGAGGGTCTGACACTCAGCACCCCCTACCACCTACAGCCGATACAGAGACACGAGGGTCTGACACTCGGCACCCCCTACCACCTACAGCCAATACAGAGACACGAGGGTCTGACACTCGGCACCCCCCACCCCCTACCACCAATACAAAGACACGAGGGTCTGACACTCGGCACCCCCCACCCCCTACCACCAATACAGAGACACGAGGGTCTGACACTCGGCACCCCCAACCACCTACAGCCGATACAGAGACACGAGGGTCTGACACTCTTTACCCCCAACCACCTACGGCCAATACAGAGACACAAGGGTCTGACACTCGGCGCCCCCAACCACCTACAGCCAATACAGAGACACGAGGGTCTGACACTCTTTACCCCCAACCACCTACAGCCGATACAGAGACACAAGGGTCTGACACTCGGCGCCCCCAACCACCTACAGCCAATACAGAGACACGAGGGTCTGACACTCTTTACCCCCAACCACCTACGGCCAATACAGAGACACAAGGGTCTGACACTCGGCACCCCCTACCACCTACGGCCAATACAGAGACACGAGGGTCTGACACTCTTTACCCCCAACCACCTACGGCCAATACAGAGACACGAGGGTCTGACACTCGGCACCCCCTACCACCTACGGCCAATACAGAGACACAAGGGTCTGACACTCGGCGCCCCCAACCACCTACAGCCAATACAGAGACACGAGGGTCTGACACTCTTTACCCCCAACCACCTACAGCCGATACAGAGACAGGAGGGTCTGACACTCAGCACTTCCTACCACCTACAGCCTATACAGAGATATGAGGGTCTGACACTCTGTACCCCCCACCACCTACAGCCAATACAGAGACACGAGGGTCTGACACTCGGCACCACCTACCACCTACAGCCGATACAGAGACGCGAGGGTCTGACACTCGGTACCCCCCACCACCTACAGCCAATAGAGAGACACGAGGGTCTGACACTCGGCACCCCCCACCACCTCGATGGTTGATGTTCCTAACCATGATTCCACTTGCTGGTGACAGTGTCTATTCTTTGGGGTTGTCCGGTGCTTATATATTAACCGACCCTTATAGTATAAAGAAGGGAGGCAGCAATAGTACTTATAATCATATGAAGATCCAAAAACGCTAAGTTTCAGCTACATGGCAGAGTTTCTCGAGCAGATTTGGTACATTGTAGCAGAAACGTCCCTTTTTGGATTGTATTCTGCTTGTTTACAGCCACTTTTGGATCACTGCCTCCCTTTATACTTGGTGGATTAATGAGACGACGACCACCTGCAAGGAGCCGCATACAAGGAGCCGCATAAAAGGAGCCGCATAAAAGGAGCCGCATACAAGGAGCCGCATACAAGGAGCCGCATACAAGGAGCCGCATACTAGCTTTCTTTCTGTAGTCTTTGCATAGACAATCAATATCCGATCCCCACTGATCGGCTTTGATCAGCTCCTGCTTAGGCCGGGTGTCCGATGCATTCAGCTCCAGGGCAGCGCACACTTGTAAGGCACGAGGACATCTGCTCAGCCCCCATTCACTTCTATAGGAGCTCTGCCATTCTACCTCCACGCGTCATGTACACATGGCCACGTCTCTTCCCCTTCAGACAGAGCAGGGACCCCCCTTTTTATGTGAATACTGAATACTTGAGTAGCAACGAGAGACACAAAGTTATCATTTATGTATCATTTATTAGCATTATTGTATTACATCATCTGTCAGGTTTAATGCGAGTGATGTTCTTATACACAAATCTACAGCGTAATGTCAATAACGAGGATACAGATGAATATATAGATCCTATAGTTAGAAATTCGAGCTGACCTGATGAAGGGGGAGAACGTTATCACACTGCAGAAAAGCAAACCACAGCTGCTGCTGCAAAACTCAGCGTGGTTAGCATTGAAGAACAAAGAAAAGGCACATGATCATTTTAAGACATCAGTTCATGTTAAGAATATATAAAGTATAGTTATACCGGATAGCATTATATAAACTACCGTACATTAGTATAATAGGTCTAACATGAGAATCTTATACAATATAGACCTTCAATCCACAGGATAGTGATAAATGTAAGATCAAGGCAGATCCAACTAATCAATCCCCCCAAAATAAGAATAGAGTCTCCTCAGGAGAAAGGGGGTCGTCTCATAAACCTACCCACAACACACATGATAAGTGTAGCATTAATGAGGATCCTGTTTGTGAACCCCAAAAAAAAGTGTCCCGAATTCCCCTATTTCAATGGAGCAGGAATGAGCATGTGCAACCGCTGCTCTCCTAATTGTGTATAGAGGTGGTGGTCGCACATGCTCAGTGCTGCTCTCCTAATTGTGTATAGAGGTGGTGGTCGCACATGCTCAGTGCTGCTCTCCTAATTGTGTATAGAGGTGGTGGTCACACATGCTCAGTGCTGCTCTCCTAATTGTGTATAGAGGTGGTGGTCACACATGCTCAGTGCTGCTCTCCTAATTGTGTATAGAGGTGGTGGTCACATATGCTCAGTGCTGCTCTCGTCATTGTGTATAGTGGTGGTGGTCGCACATGCTCAGTGCTGCTCTCGTCATTGTGTATAGAGGTGGTGGTCACATATGCTCAGTGTTGCTCTCGTCATTGTGTATAGAGGTGGTGGTCGCACATGCTCAGTGTTGCTCTCGTCATTGTGTATAGAGGTGGTGTTTGCACATGCTCAGTGCTGCTCTCGTCATTGTGTATAGAGGTGGTGGTTGTACATGCTCAATACTGGTCCATTTACAGAGGCATTTGCGATCAGTGGGGATCAAACCAGCTGAACGTCCAGCAATCACATTGTACATGTATTTTATGGAAATGTGAATTATGGGACGACCTTCACCTCCAGGATGCACCGGCCATATCTTCTCACCATCATTTGTTCTATCTGCACTTTCTAACAGCCATTATTTTTTTCTTTTTCCATCCACATAGCCATGTGCTCATTTATTGCGGGGAGAGATGTCATTTTGAATGACATAATTCACTTTTCCAGAAAAATGAACTAAAAAAAATTAAATTCTGCTATTGTTTTTATGACCTCTGTTTCGCCTTAGCAATTGTGCAGTTTTTATCATTTGCTCCAGCAATTTCTAAGAGGCTGATAAAAAACAGCATAAGATTATTCCAAGATGAAAACCCCTTCCAAATACCATAAAGGAGAATAAAAAACAAAAAAACCCCCACAAAATAACACTGAAAGCATAAGAAATACCGGCAAGATGCTCACACACAGTATTCACATTGTAACACCCTGTAAACCATAATTATGCACCAGAAAGATCAGTGATGATGTCATCATCAGCGGTGACATCACCACTTCAGCAGTAGATCGTTCTCTCCAGGAGATTCCGTTTTTGACCTTTCACCAATGATTTAAGAAAAGAAAAAAAAAAAAAAAAAAAAAAAAAAAAAAAAAAAAAGGACATGACTTGTCACAGCTTTTGGAAGCAATGACTGGAAAATATCAAGACTTTATGCTCCAGTCTTGACCCTTTAAGACCCTCTGTTAAGTTGGTACATATTTGGGCTACCCCTGCACTAAAAAAAAAAATGAAATCTACAACAGCCCGAAGTTTTCATCTGGCCCATTTGCACTAGGCTAGTGAAAAAGATCAAGATTTTGAGTCCCCTTTTGCTGTCAGTTACCTGAATGCTAAATTCTCCACCGTTGGAGCGACGTCACACGACCCAACGGGCTGTGCTATGTTGTCTAACCAGGGAGTGTCTCACACAGCATTTACTTTTCACGCTTAACACATGATTTGTTTTACCCTCAGGGCAGATATTGCTGTTCGTCTTGTGATCCACGTAAGAAAAACGAAAAACCTACGAGGCGTTCAGACCAACAAAGGTGATTAAAGTGTAAATACTGCAATATTCTTACAGATACTCACATAAGAGGAGAGGTGGGGACCGCAGCGTCCCCGTCTCAGTCCCAGATTGCCTGCACCGTGTGTATCTGACGGTCAGGGGAAATATAAGATACCCAAAGTTTATGTAGAGATCCAACGCGTTTCAGGGACTAATATCCATGCCTTCCTCAGGAGCGAATACAAAGCATATACAACATTGATTACATAGTATGGAGTGGAGCATGTAAACACAGAACACATGCAAAATCCGTATACACATGTTAATAAAAACACTCACCTTTCCTAAAACTCATAAAGCACTAAATGCAGATAATGTAGAAAAGCCGGAGGTGGTCAATGCGTTCCTTTGCGGAAAGGGGAAGGATAAGTCCCGTTTTTTTGCATGTACTCTGTGTTTCATATTATGTCGTATATGCTTTCTCCATACTCCTGAATACGGGGATATATACTAGTCCCAGAAATGCGGTGAGCCAGTCTGTGATAGAAGTAGGTTATATACAGCCGTGATTTACGGTGATGAGCTGCAGTGTGCGGTCACAGGGCACAGCGCTTTGGGGGGGAATGTCTGTACGGGGGGGTCTTGGCATCCTCTCTTCTTGGACTCTGTTTTGGGTTTGTTCTGTTGAGATACACTGGACAGGGCGTTTATGCAATGCACTTGTTCGTGGCGCTTTATTAGCTCGGCTCCGCATTCACTCTGCAGCTGGCGCGCGCGTGCCGTATCCCAGTGCAAGTCCGCAGATAAGGCATCCGGCTTCTGCTTCTGTATATTCTGGAAACATGGAGGCAAAATTTACAGGTGTGAGAGGGACGGCAGAGACAGCTCACGTCAGTATTCTCCAATATGTGCACAACTCTCAGTATGGTGGGGGAAAATAACACAATAGCCACAATCACAGCTCACACTTGACTTTTCCTGGCTCCTGAACGGCAGATATTCTACAGTACATCTCAACGTTATGTCATTTGAGAAATAAACTAATTAAAAGGGATATTCCTGGTTATCGGACGCACACACAGTGTACAGAGCCTCTCCGTACATTACTGGGTATTGTATGCACACAGTGTACAGAGCCTCTCCGTACATTACTGGGTATTGTATGCACACAGTGTACAGAGCCGCTCCGTACATTACTGGGTATTGTATGCACACAGTGTACAGAGCCGCTCCGTACATTACTGGGTATTGGATGCACACAGTGTACAGAGCCGCTCCATACATTACTGGGTATTGGATGCACACAGTGTACAGAGCCGCTCCGTACATTACTGGGTATTGTATGCACACAGTGTACAGAGCCGCTCCGTACATTACTGGGTATTGTATGCACACAGTGTACAGAGCCGCTCCGTACATTACTGGGTATTGTATGCACACAGTGTACAGAGCCGCTCCATACATTACTGGGTATTGTATGCACACAGTGTACAGAGCCGCTCCATACATTACTGGGTATTGTATGCACACAGTGTACAGAGCCGCTCCATACATTACTGGGTATTGTATGCACACAGTGTACAGAGCCGCTCCATACATTACTGGGTATTGTATGCACACAGTGTACAGAGCCGCTCCATACATTACTGGGTATTGTATGCACACAGTGTACAGAGCCGCTCCATACATTACTGGGTATTGTATGCACACAGTGTACAGAGCCGCTCCATACATTACTGGGTATTGTATGCACACAGTGTACAGAGCCGCTCCGTACATTACTGGGTATTGGACGCACACACAGCGTACAGAGCCGCTCCGTACATTACTGGGTATTGTATGCACACAGCGTACAGAGCCGCTCCATACATTACTGGGTATTGGATGCACACAGTGTACAGAGCCGCTCCGTACATTACTGGGTATTGGATGCACACAGTGTACAGAGCCGCTCCGTACATTACTGGGTATTGGATGCACACAGTGTACAGAGCCGCTCCGTACATTACTGGGTATTGGATGCACACAGTGTACAGAGCCGCTCCATACATTACTGGGTATTGGATGCACACAGTGTACAGAGCCGCTCCGTACATTACTGGGTATTGGATGCACACAGTGTACAGAGCCGCTCCGTACATTACTGGGTATTGGATGCACACAGTGTACAGAGCCGCTCCATACATTACTGGGTATTGGATGCACACAGTGTACAGAGCCGCTCCGTACATTACTGGGTATTGGATGCACACAGTGTACAGAGCCGCTCCGTACATTACTGGGTATTGGATGCACACAGTGTACAGAGCCGCTCCGTACATTACTGGGTATTGGATGCACACAGTGTACAGAGCCGCTCCATACATTACTGGGTATTGGATGCACACAGTGTACAGAGCCGCTCCGTACATTACTGGGTATTGGATGCACACAGTGTACAGAGCCGCTCCGTACATTACTGGGTATTGGATGCACACAGCGTACAGAGCCGCTCCGTACATTACTGGGTATTGGATGCACACAGCGTACAGAGCCGCTCCGTACATTACTGGGTATTGGATGCACACAGCGTACAGAGCCGCTCCATACATTACTGGGTATTGGATGCACACAGCGTACAGAGCCGCTCCATACATTACTGGGTATTGGATGCACACAGCGTACAGAGCCGCTCCATACATTACTGGGTATTGGATGCACACAGCGTACAGAGCCGCTCCGTACATTACTGGGTAATGGATGCACACAGCGTACAGAGCCGCTCCGTACATTACTGGGTATTGGATGCACATAGCGTACAGAGCCGCTCCATACATTACTGGGTATTGTATGCACACAGCGTACAGAGCCGCTCCATACATTACTGGGTATTGGATGCACACAGCGTACAGAGCCGCTCCGTACATTACTGGGTATTGAATGCACACAGCGTACAGAGCCGCTCCATACATTACTGGGTATTGGATGCACACAGTGTACAGAGCCGCTCCGTACATTACTGGGTATTGGATGCACACAGCGTACAGAGCCGCTCCGTACATTACTGGGTATTGGATGCACACAGCGTACAGAGCCGCTCCGTACATTACTGGGTATTGAATGCACACAGCGTACAGAGCCGCTCCATACATTACTGGGTATTGGATGCACACAGCGTACAGAGCCGCTCCATACATTACTGGGTATTGGATGCACACAGCGTACAGAGCCGCTCCGTACATTACTGGGTATTGGATGCACACAGCGTACAGAGCCGCTCCATACATTACTGGGTATTGTATGCACACAGTGTACAGAGCCGCTCCATACATTACTGGGTATTGTATGCACACAGTGTACAGAGCCGCTCCGTACATTACTGGGTATTGGATGCACACAGTGTACAGAGCCGCTCCGTACATTACTGGGTATTGGATGCACACAGTGTACAGAGCCGCTCCGTACATTACTGGGTATTGGATGCACACAGTGTACAGAGCCGCTCCGTACATTACTGGGTATTGGATGCACACAGTGTACAGAGCCGCTCCATACATTACTGGGTATCATTACTGGATGCGATCTGGAGTGAGTGTGAGTGTGTGTGTGTTCCGCCGCAGGACATTGATGCGCTCACCTGCTCCGGTGTCTGGTGAGTAATCGGGGTGGGGCGGGGGTCTTCTCTCTTTAGGGGGTGTCCTCTGTCTATAATGAAGTGTCCTGCAGTGTAACTCTTTTACCGCTTGTCACAAACCACCGGGGGGTCACTCAGAAATCCCCCGCGCTGGCTACCAGTACGTCACAATCGGGGGGTAACAAGTGGGGGTCACCCCTCCTTTATACCTCCCGACCGACAGAGCACGTGATGCGCTCTCTAG
This sequence comes from Anomaloglossus baeobatrachus, assembly GCF_048569485.1. Lineage (NCBI taxonomy): Eukaryota > Metazoa > Chordata > Amphibia > Anura > Aromobatidae > Anomaloglossus > Anomaloglossus baeobatrachus. Next base: position 183,226,648 of record NC_134363.1, on the reverse strand, counting down.
CGCCCCTCTTATAGTCAGGCCAATTATGGAATTGCCCGACAATAAGCAAGGAGGCCGCTATACTACTTATGCCGATTATTGAAGGGTCCCCGGTGAGAGTAGGGTATATATTCCCCCGACCTCCGCGGGCGGAATATATAATATCTTCCCGAATCTCACTGGCCTCCCCACAATAATCCTTGGCACAACTCGCTGCCACCAACCGATTTACGGTAACTATTAGCCGAACACACAGACGTGGGATTCAAGATCGAGATAACAGAACAGCCCAAGATTAATTATATAATTTAATCAGCCTAAAGCACACTAGAACTACAATATATACAATAGGGAATCTACAGAATATACATATGTCAGAGTACAGTTACAATCAAAGCATGGGTTACAAACAGGCATACACAGTTCCAGCAGTTACCTTGTTGCGTCTGGCCACAGGGGGGCGCTGTAGACCAGGTTTCCAGGAACTCCCACAGATGTTTCCTACACGTGCCCCCAGCGAAAGAACACTGGAAAATGGCCGAAGTAGGGTTATCAACCTGGGCAGATCCAGGTCCCCTCCTACCTTCGTGACCTCACAGGGAGCACTGCTCCACCCCTGGCTTGAGTTATGGACAATATCCCAACATGGAATATGGGCCATAACTTTGCCTGGGAGCGTCGTAGGCGGACGCCAATGCTCTCATTGTGACAGTTATGAATTTAGCTACAGAACGAGGGGACTCATGACCTGTCTGCCAGTTCCCCATTGGCTGATATCACGCCTGGGGCATTTCCCAATGTCCTGCTCCCATAAAAAGGGTGTGCCGGCATCGTCCGCATGCAGAGACACCATTTTTATGGTTGCCATATTTATCGGAAATATGGCTTGCGAGATATGAACCATTTTTTACTGGAGTCGTTCTGTCTGGCTATTTCCATAGCCTTGCTAATGAGATACAACTCTTGTTACAGGGTGACGGCAGGGAGTCATCCTGTGTCCATTGTTCCCACACCACCTCATTTCCATATCACAGGACATGGCCATGGAGGTGTAAGTGGAACACTGAGAACAAGAAGGGAGGGGGCACTGCCAGGGAGTGATGAGGGATTATGACTGGAGTCATAATTCATCTTCATATCCCGGGATTTGCCTCACACCTCCCCCCTTTTGAGGGCGCTAGGGGGCAGCACACTCCGGTGTTCCCCCGTGCGCCCGTCCGCGACCTCTCCTTGTCGGGACAGCCCGTCTACGTTACCGTGGTCACGGCCCCTTTTGTGGCGAATGGTGAAGTTGTATTGCTGGAGCGCAAGGCTCCATCGCAACAATCGCCCATTCGTCCCAGAGACGGTGTGCAACCAGCTGAGGGGATTGTGGTCCGTCTCCACGATGAAGTGGCGCCCGTATAGATAGGGTTGCAGACGCTGCAGGGCCCACACTATGGCCAGGCACTCCTTCTCCATCGTGGAATAGGCAACTTCCCTTGGTAACAGCTTCCTGCTCAGGTACAAGACTGGGTGCTCTTGGCTCGCAGAGTCCACCTGGCTGAGCACCGCACCGAGGCCGAAGTCACTGGCGTCGGTCTGTACTACAAACGGCCGCGTGAAGTCGGCTGCCTGTAGCACGGGCGGGCTGGACAGGGCGTCCTTTAGGGCCCGGAAGGCTGTCTCGCAGTCCATTGTCCAATCGACTGCAGAGGGCAGCTTCTTCTTGGTGAGGTCCGTCAAGGGCTTTGCCAGGCTACTATAGCATGGAACAAACCTCCTATAGTACCCAGCGGTCCCCAAGAAGGACATCACCTGCTTCTTGGTCCTGGGGGTGGGCCAGGATGCGATGGCTTCCACTTTCTCAGGCTCGGGCTTCAGTGTTCTCCCACCTACCCGGTGACCGAGGTACTGGACCTCGCTCATGGCCAGCTGACACTTTCCCGGCTTGATGGTCAAACCTGCCCGGTGGATCCGCCTGAGCACCTGTGCTAGATGCTCTAGGTGGTCCTCCCAGGTGGGACTGAAGACGGCAATGTCATCCAGGTACGCGGCCGCGTACCCTTCAAGTCCCTTGAGCAGGGTGTTGACCATCCGCTGGAAAGTGGCAGGGGCATTCCTCATCCCGAATGGCATCACCGTGGACTCGTACAGTCCAAATGGGGTAATAAAGGCAGAGCGTTCCCCGGCCTTGCGAGTCAGGGGGATCTGCCAATATCCCCGGCTCAGATCCATGATGGTCAGGTACTGAGCCCCGGCCAACTGATCGAGCAGGTCATCGATGCGTGGCATTGGGTACGCATCGGCGACCGTGACCGCATTGAGCCCCCTGTAGTCCACGCAGAACCGAGTGGTTCGGTCCTTCTTAGGGACGAGGACTACAGGCGAGGCCCAAGCGCTGTTGGATGCCTGGATCACCCCCAGCTTCAGCATCTCGTCAATCTCCTGGCGCATGTGTTGCTGCACCTCCAGGGAGACCCGATATGCTGAACGCCGGATCGGGGGATGATCCCCAGTGTCCACGTGATGGACAGCCAAGTCAGTCCTTCCGGGCTGGTTGGTAAACAACCCCCGGAAGGGGAGTAGGGTGGCCCACAGCTGGGACCGTTGGTCCTCCAAGAGCTGGTGGCCAACCTCCACATCCTCAATGGATCCGCCTGCCCTAACCTGGGCTAGCATATCCAAGAGGGTTTCCGCTTCTCCCTCCTCGGGCAGGTTGCACACGGGGAGCGCACATGCCTCCCGCTCATGATGTGCCTTCATCATGTTCACATGGAAGGGCTTCCGCCTTCCACGGGCAGGGTCCAGGGTGACCAGGTACGTTACAGGGTTGAGCTGCTGGTACACGAGGTATGGGCCTTCCCAGGCTGCCTGAAGCTTGTCCTGTGGTACGGGGACCAGTACCCACACCTTTTGACCCACTTGGTAGGTCCTCTCACAAGCGTTCTGGTCGTACCAACGCTTCTGATCGGCCTGGGCTTGAGCCATATTGTCGTGTACCAGTTGCGTCAAGGCCTGCATTTTGTCCCGGAAGCGCACGACATACTCGATAACCGACACTCCAGGGGTGGCCAAATCCCCTTCCCAAGCCTCTTTCACCAGAGCCAGGGGGCCCCGCACACGTCGCCCGTACAGGAGCTCAAACGGTGAGAATCCTGTTGAGGCCTGTGGAACCTCCCGGTAAGCAAATAACAGGTGTGGGAGATACCGCTCCCAGTCACGCCCATGGGAGTCGACCAACATCTTAAGCATCTGCTTTAAGGTGCCATTGAACCGCTCGCACAGGCCATTAGTCTGTGGATGGTACGGGCTGGCCACCAGATGTCGCACCTGGACTTGCTTACAGAGGGCCTCCATCAGCTGGGACATGAGTTGGGTCCCCCGGTCAGTGAGCATTTCCTGGGGAAAACCCACTCGGGAGAAAATCTCCAGCAATGCGGTGGCCACCTTGTCAGCCCGAATGGACGACAAGGCCACTGCTTCTGGGTACCGGGTGGCATAGTCCACTACCGTCAGTATGAAGCGTTTCCCGGAGCTGCTGGGGATGGCCAGCGGGCCGACCAGATCCACAGCCACCCTCCTGAAAGGCTCATCGATGATTGGCAGAGATACCAGTGGGGCTTTGGGGCGTGGCCCCGCCTTCCCCACTCTCTGACAGGTTTCACACGAACGGCAGTAGGCAGCCACATCGGCCCCCATTTTTGGCCAGTAGAAATGCTGGTTTAACCTGGCCTTGGTCTTAGCGATCCCTAGGTGTCCGGCCATCGGAATCTCATGTGCGATCCGCAACAACTCCGTCCGGAACGGATAGGGTACCACCAACTGTCGGTCCCTGGGCCACGCCTCCGGTGAACCCTGCTGGACCGTGGCCCGGTACAGCCGTCCTTGGTCCCAGACCACTCGCTCCGGGTCCGAGTCCGAGGGAGGCTGTGCCGCCTGCTCCTTAAGAGCTTTCAGGCTGTCGTCAGCTTCTAACGCTGCCTGAAACCCCTGACTAGATGTGGCCAGAATCGACGAGACTGTCACATCTTCAGTCAGTACCCCGGGACCTGTGTCCTGGCCTCCACCTGACTCGGCTGCCACTTGGTCAGAAGGGGAAGAGCTATCGGACCTCCGGGAGGCCCCTTGGCTTCCAGCACTCCCACTGCGGGTGACAGCGGCCACAGCCGCTGCGACCGTGGGTCGTGCCTGCTCCTCCTCCGTTCCTGACCAAGTCGCCGGTTCAGGCAGACCTACCTGGCTTCCTGACACCCCGGTTGTGGGGGAACCATGCACCGAGATCTTACCTGGGAGCACTTCCGCTCCTGGACCGGCCCCAATCTCACCTGCCTGTTCCCCTCCTGCAGCAACAGAACCCCGCTGTGAAATCTCTGGGGACCCCACATTTGCTGTGGTAGCCCCCACCCCACACACTGGTCCTCCCCCTGCAGCACCCTGCTCTCTGCTTATCCCTGCAGAGGGCAACAGATCCCAGCTCACAGGCTGATTACTTGTAGAGGCATTGTCACACCTTTCTCTGACCCCCTCCCCTGTCACAGCTGCAGCTGTGTGTGTGTCTATGGTGTCTATGCAAGCAGAAATATCAGAGTTCACTCCCTCCTCCCTTACATCATTCATAGATAACACATTAACATTGTCCGGAGGCATGTCAGTACTGGCTGAAGGTTCAGCCCTTGGTTGGGGCCCAAACTGGGAGGTTATCTGCCCCAAATCTGTCCCAAGTAGCACGTTTGCGGGGATCCGATCAGTTACCCCCACCTCCCTCACCCCCCGCCCTGCGCCCCAGTCCACATAAATGTCAGCAACAGGCAGCGCCGGGTCAGTGCCTCCAATCCCGGAGACAGCGAGGGTTTTTCCAGGGATCAAGTCTTGGGGGGACACCATCTCAGGCCGCACCAGAGTCACCTCCGAGGCGCTGTCTCGCAGTCCTATGGTCACAGACCGGCCGACGGTGACAGGTTGGAAGCTGTCCAGGGACCTACCACCACCCCCACCCACACAATACACCTTGGGCGGCCCTTGGGACGGGGACGGAGCCGGGGCCTTGGGACGCTGAGGGCACATGGCCTTGAAGTGTCCAGGTAGGTTGCACTGGTGGCACCGTCTTGGTTCCGCCACGGGCCTGGAGAGGGGAGTTGAGGGGGACACCCCCTGCAGTCTAGGGGCAGGTGGGGCAGTCGCAGAATTCATCTTACCCCCTCTCCAGGTGCTGCTGGTGGCCGCTCTCCTGGCCTCAGGGGCCCGGTTGTTGGTGTAGTCATCGGCAAGGGCAGCTGTAGCCGTGGACCCCTTTGGCTTCTGGTCTCGGATGAACTGGCGGAGATCCTCAGGGCAGTTCCACAAGAGTTGCTCCGTGATGAACAAGTCCAGGATCTCCGGTCCGGTGGAAAGCTGCAGGCCTTGGGTCCAGTGGTCGGCAGCTCGGGCAAGTGCCCGCCGGTGGTCAGCCCAGGAGTCCTTTGGTCCCTTCTGTAGGCTCCGGAACTTCTTGCGGTAGGACTCTGGAGTGAGGTTGTACTGTTGGATCAGGGCCCGCTTGATGGTGTCGTAGCCCTGATCTGCCTCAGCAGGCAAGTCCCCAAGGATATCCAGGGCCTTACCCCTTAAACGGGGGGTCAGGTATTTGGCCCACTGCTCCTTGTCCAGATGGTGCTGCAAGCAAGTCCGTTCAAAAGCAGTCAAGAAAGAGTCCAAGTCTCCATCCTTCTCCAGCACTGGGAAGTCCTCAACACGGACCTTTGGAAGTTTGGTGTCTCGAAGGTCACATGTGGCTGATGAGGGCCGGAGCTGAGCTAGCTGCAGCTGGTAGTCACGGTCTGCCTGTCGCTCTCGCTCTTCACGCGCTGCCTGCCGCTCTCGCTCCGCAGCCTCACGCTCTGCGTGCCGCTCCGCAGCCTCAGCGTCACGCGCTGCCTGCCGCTCTGCCCTGCGCTCTGCCAGGAGTTCCTTGTAGCCCTTCTGGTCTCCAGCCTGGAGAAGGGCCATAGCCATTTGAAGAAGGCTATCCGAGCCTCCCAGGCTCGGTGGAATGGCACGTGGTGATCTGCGGCACGCTGCAGAGCTAGGCGATTCACTGTCCCTTTCAGAGCGGAGGGCTGGCATCTGGCTCGTTGAGGAACCTTGGGTGAGCTCCTCCTCATCTTGTCCAGCAGTGCCAGGTTGCGCAATGTCCTCGGCAGAACGGTTTTCTGGCGTCGAGCTCCTGGAGGACTCGTGGGCAACCTCCTCATTGCTGTCCACAGCACTGTCCTCCCTCTCTTCGGCTCCTGCCTTAGCATTGGCCAGTTGCATAGCTCCGCTCCTGGTGCCATCAGCCATTCTTGCAGACTTTTGGTCACTGACACAGAACTGACACCTGATGCCTCCACACACCTTACAGTATCTGCACTCTGACACTCTAGTGTTGAGCTAGTCTGAAGACCCCAGCAGCCACAGCTGCTGCAGGCAGTCTTTAGTGTCTGGGAGTATGGGTCTCACACTCACACACACTATTATCTCGATCCCACCGCTATGCCACCAATATGTCACAAACCACCGGGGGGTCACTCAGAAATCCCCCGCGCTGGCTACCAGTACGTCACAATCGGGGGGTAACAAGTGGGGGTCACCCCTCCTTTATACCTCCCGACCGACAGAGCACGTGATGCGCTCTCTAGCGCCCCTCTTATAGTCAGGCCAATTATGGAATTGCCCGACAATAAGCAAGGAGGCCGCTATACTACTTATGCCGATTATTGAAGGGTCCCCGGTGAGAGTAGGGTATATATTCCCCCGACCTCCGCGGGCGGAATATATAATATCTTCCCGAATCTCACTGGCCTCCCCACAATAATCCTTGGCACAACTCGCTGCCACCAACCGCTTCACGGTAACTATTAGCCGAACACACAGACGTGGGATTCAAGATCGAGATAACAGAACAGCCCAAGATTAATTATATAATTTAATCAGCCTAAAGCACACTAGAACTACAATATATACAATAGGGAATCTACAGAATATACATATGTCAGAGTACAGTTACAATCAAAGCATGGGTTACAAACAGGCATACACAGTTCCAGCAGTTACCTTGTTGCGTCTGGCCACAGGGGGGCGCTGTACCCAGGTTTCTAGGATCCTTCCCACAGATGTTTCCTACACGTGCCCCCAGCGAAAGAACACTGGAAAATGGCCGAAGTAGGGTTATCAACCTGGGCAAGTCCAGGTCCCCTCCTACCTTAGTGACCTCACAGGGAGCACTGCTCCACCCCTGGCTTGAGTTATGGACAATATCCCAACATGGAATATGGGCCATAACTTTGCCTGGGAGCGTCGTAGGCGGACGCCAATGCTCTCATTGTGACAGTTATGAATTTAGCTACAGAACGAGGGGACTCATGACCTGTCTGCCAGTTCCCCATTGGCTGATATCACGCCTGGGGCATTTCCCAATGTCCTGCTCCCATAAAAAGGGTGTGCCGGCATCGTCCGCATGCAGAGACACCATTTTTATGGTTGCCATATTTATCGGAAATATGGCTTGCGAGATATGAACCATTTTTTACTGGAGTCGTTCTGTCTGGCTATTTCCATAGCCTTGCTAATGAGATACAACTCTTGTTACAGGGTGACGGCAGGGAGTCATCCTGTGTCCATTGTTCCCACACCACCTCATTTCCATATCACAGGACATGGCCATGGAGGTGTAAGTGGAACACTGAGAACAAGAAGGGAGGGGGCACTGCCAGGGAGTGATGAGGGATTATGACTGGAGTCATAATTCATCTTCATATCCCGGGATTTGCCTCACACCGCTGCATGACAGTTCATTATTGAACGCAGCTAGGTCTAATTTTCAGGGGATGTCTTATATTTAAGACTCCCTGAAAACTCTTGTTAGGTCTTATTTTCGGGGGAGGTCTTATTTTTGGGGAAACAAGGTATCTCCCTGCTCCGTACGGTGTGTACATCCAGGGACCTGCAGGCAGCTGATCAGTGGAGGGTGCCGGGTCTCCACCAATCCGGCACTTATGACCAGTCCTACAGATGGGACATTAACGTCCAGGACAACCTCTTTTAGGAAATTGGTGAAGTTGCCCCAAAAGTGTGACCTGGTAAAGTACTCACCTCCAGCTGCTCATTGGATAAGCTGAGCTGCGGTGACGTCTTCTCCCTCAGTACATTAAGAACGTGGCTCGGGAGCTGGGTCTTGTTGCCCACTTCTTCCAGGGCACACACTTTGAAATCAGTTTCATCCTTATTGGTTTTCTCTAAGTTTGCAAAAAAACATTATCAATACAGTACAATAGGAATGTGCTGTAATAAAAAGCCGTATACCAACCTTTATTCACAGCCATTAAATAGAGCTCCAGCAGTTCCTTAGACTCCCGCTCCTCGGCTCTGCGATCCAGCAGGCTCTGCAGAGTATCCTGCAGCATTAGTGCCTGCCTGTTTGGTATTGCCATCTCCTTACAGAGCTCCTCCGTCTGAACATCGATGAGAGCCTAAAGATGAATTAAGAAATATATCAGATTTCTAGCTGTCTGCGGCCACCACTAAGGGGAGCACAATGAATACATTGGATCCACATGCACTGAGCTCCCCCTAGTGGTAGCTGATGGTAGCCAGAATTCTGTTATTTAGGGCACAAGAGGATGAAAACTGTTTGCGGATTTTACAGTGCATGCAGGTGTTACCACATATTTGTTGTGGAACGGCCGCATCCTTAATGGGGTAGGGAGGGTCCCTGAACTTCAGGATAAGTCATCAATATCAGATCAGTGGGGGTCCGACTGCTGGTGACTGATTGAGCCACATGCAGCTGGCACAGCTTGGTACTTGGTGTTGTGGCACCAGTTTTGTTTCCATTAAGCCATGATCCCCTTATACAGCTAATCAGTCACATTACCGGGAGGACGACCCCCGCTGTGCTGACATTTATCACTTATCATAAAGATCAAGTTCCTCTCCTTTTCTTCCTACTGCATAAGTAATTAGAAAACATCTACGGCCAGAAAGGATGATAAAATGGAAAATCAGTGACAGTCCCAATTCAGAGAAATGTATCAGACTGAAAAGTAAACAATAAGTGCAAAAAAAAAATAAGAATTATTCTTACCGATAATTCGCTTTCTAGGACCTTCCACGACAGCATAGGAGGTTGTCTCTCCACGCCCTAATTGGGACAGGAAGTTCAAGAGGTTTAAAAGGACCCTCCCACCTCCCACAGCCAGTGTCTTACAAAGAATCCATAGCATATGAGAAGTACTACACATTCAGGAGTAAATGAATATATAGGGGAGGGAATTACCTGCTGTCGTGGAAGGTCCTAGAAAGCGAATTATCGGTAAGAATAATTCTTATTTCTCTAGTCCCTTCCACGACAGCATAGGAGGAATACCAAAGAATTGATACCTAGGGGGGGACCACAGCCTGCAGGACCCTCCTGCCAAAGGCCAAATCCCTGTGGGAATCCAGATCCAACCGATAATGCTTCGTGAACGTATGGAGCGAAGACCACGTAGCTGCCTTGCAGATCTGCTCAGGGGAAGCCCCTGCCCGTTCGGCCCAGGAGGCAGAGGTAGCCCTGGTGGAGTGCGCCGTGAATCCAGTAGGTGGAGAGAGATGCTGAGCGAGGTAGGCATCTCTAATTGCCCGCACAATCCAGTTGGCGACGGTACTCTTAGCCACCTTCTTGCCCTTATTGCGGCCAAAGGGCTGGATGAACAGGTTAGAATCAAGGCGCCAAGAAGCAGTAACCTCCAGGTAGTGCAACACTATCCGACGGACATCCAAAGAATGAAACACTTCCTCACCCGGAGTCCGAGGATTCTGACAGAAGGAAGGCAGGACGATGGACTGAGAACGGTGAAAATCCGAAACCACCTTGGGAAGGAAGGAAGGGTCCAGCTGAAACACAATGCTGTCATCTCTGATGGTCAGGTAAGGTTCCCTAACGGACAAAGCCTGAAGTTCGCCGACTCTGCGAGCAGATGTAATAGCCACAAGAAAAGCAGTCTTGTGAGAAAGGAAACGAATGTTACAAGAGCACAGAGGTTCAAACGGAGACTGAGATAGTCCTGTAAGGACCACATTGAGATCCCAGCGAGGCGTCAGGACCCTCTGACGTGGACAGAGTCTACTAGCGGACACAAAGAACCGACGGATCCAACGATGATCTGCCAGAGCCATGTCAAAGACTGCACTGAGTGCTGACACCTGAACTTTCAGGGTGCTAGGCCGAAGACCTAAGTCTAAACCACTCTGGAGAAAGTCCAGAATCTGCGCAATATTAGGCCGAAGAGGGTCAGGAGGCCGAGAACCACACCAGGAGGAAAATTTCTTCCAGATTTTGTTGTATATACTATTAGTCACAGGTTTACGGTTCTTCTGTAGCGTAGCCACAACTTTGTCAGAAAGCCCTTGGGCCTTCAGTGCCCGGGCCTCAGAAGCCAGGCAGCCAAGTTGAGTTTCTGGGGAGCCGGATGGAAAATCGGACCCTGTGACAGTAGGCTGGGGTCTGAACCTAAGAGGACTGGGCCGTCGATTCCTAGCGTCAGGACCAGGCTGTACCAACTCCTCCGGGGCCACAGAGGGGCTACCAGTATAGTTGGGACCCCCTCGTCTCTGATCTTCCTCAGGGCCCGTGCGAGAAGAGGAAGAGGGGGGAACGCGTAAGCGAGGCGAAAGGACCAACTGTGGCAGAAAGCGTCTACCCCTAACGCCTCGTCCCTTGGGTTCAGGGAGAAATATGTTGCGACCTTGCGATTCCCTGCCGAGGCAAAGAGGTCCACCTCTGGTGCACCCCACCTTGCCACTAGAGAGCAGAACACCGCCTGATCCAGGCTCCATTCCCCCGGATGAACATCCCAACGACTCAGGAAATCCGCCTGAAGATTGAGGGAGCCCTTCAGATGGACCGCAGAAAGGGAGAGCAGAGATTGTTCTGCCCATTGAAAGATTCGGGAGGATACCGACTTCAGGGCGCCTGAGCGTGTACTGCCCTGATGTCGAAGATGTGCCACTGTTGTGACATTGTCTGAATATACCAGGACGTGAGAGTCCCGGACGAGGTCCTGAGCCGCAAGGAGGGCTTCCCTGACTGCCCTGAGCTCCCGGTAGTTGGAGGATTGGGAGCTGACGTAAGGACTCCAGACCCCTTGAAATGGGGAATTTGCCACTATTGCCCCCCATCCTCGTAGGCTGGCATCTGTGGTCAGTGTAACCAGGGGTTTCTGAGTCCAGGCAACCCCCACCTGCAGGTTGGCGGGACTCAGCCACCAGAGAAGGGATGAGGAGACGGACTCCGAGAGGCGAAACCTTCGGTTTAGGGATGACGGGAGTCTGTCCCAATGTGCCAGGATATGATCCTGGAGACACCGAGAATGGGCCTGAGCCCACCTGACTGAAGGAATGCAGGATGTCATGGAACCCAGGGCTGACATAGCCGCTCGAAGCGTCGGGCGAGCCTGCCTGCGAAGCTTTGATATTTTGGCTAACAGAGCCATCCTGTGGCCCTCTGGGAGAAAGGATGCCTGTCTGTCGGAGTCCAGCAGCACTCCGAGAAACTGCCGAGTGGAGGAGGGGGATAACTGATTTTTTGAGATTGGGAATCCATCCCAGAGACCGAAGGATTCCCAAAGACCTTTCCACATGGCTCCGGAGGGTTGGAGCAGACGGAGCCATGAGAAGAAAGTCGTCCAGATACGGAACCAGACAGATACCCTGCAATCTTATGAAGGCGACCACCTCTGCCATGATCTTGGAAAAGATCCTTGGAGCTGAGGAGATCCCGAAGGGAAGTACATTGAATTGGAAATGAAGCACTTCCTCTCCGTGAAGCACCGCAAACCTGAGGTATTGTCTGTGTCCCGGATGGACGGGTACATGGAAGTAGGCATCTTTCAGATCGATAGAGGCCATCTGGTGGTGTAGACCTATCAGGGGAATAGCTGATTTTACCGACTCCATCTTGAACCGCCGGTACCTGACCTGACGGTTTAGACTTTTTAAATTGATAATTATACGGACGTCGCCGGATGGCTTCTTGACCAGGAAGAGACGGGAGTAGTGTCCTACCCCTTCTTCCTGACTCGGGACTGGGGAAACGACCCCCGAGTGCACTAGCTCTATAATCTTTGTGTACAACAGAGCCTGTGAACCCGGAGACGCCAGCGCAGTGACTCGGAGACCCGGAAGAGGGGGGGAAAGGAATTCTATGAGAAGACCGTCCGAGATGATCTTCAGAACCCATTGGCAAGAGGTTAAGGACTGCCACTGGGTAAGAAACGCTGAGAGTCTTCCCCCCACCCGGGCCGAGTCACTGTTTGTCCTGCTGAGGACGTTGCTGATGTGGAGGGATGAGGATGTTTCTCCCTCTACCTTTGGGATAGCTCCACCTGCCTGCCTTCCCTTTCCCTCTGGGCTGGGAGGCCTGAGGCATCGAGGGACGAAAGGACAGCTTCCTGGTAGGTCTAGGATCGGGCAAGGCCTTACGATCAGTCGCCTTGTCCAGGATATCATCCAGGGCAGGCCCAAACACTAAATCCCCTTTAAACGGAAGGGAACAAAGCCTCATTTTGGAGGTGGAGTCTCCACTCCAGGCCTTAAGCCAGAGGGCACGTCGGGCAGAGTTAGAAAGCACCGAGGTCCTGGCTGCCAGGCGGACAGATTCCACCGAGGTATCTGCCAGAAAACAGGTAGCCTTCCTAAGCAAGGGAAGGGATTCCAGTAATTCCTCCCTAGGGGTCCCTTGGGAAATATGAGCCTCCAACTGGTCTAACCACCTAATTAGGGACCTGGATACGCAGGTGGAGGCAATGTTGGCTTGAATAGAGGAAGACGATGCCTCCCAGGACCGCTTCATCAGGCCCTCTACCTTCCTATCCATCTGATCCTTCAGTTGGGAAGTATCCTCAAAGGGAAGAGCCGTTTGCTTAGCTACCCTAGCCACCTGAACGTCCACTCTTGGGACCTCCCAATGTAGTCCCGAAGGTTCCAGAGGAAACCGGCGTCTAAGGTCACTCCTTACCCGCCTCTCAGGACATTCCCATTCCTGAGAGACAATATCCAAAACATTGGCATGAACTGGGAATCCCAACTGTTTGACTGACTTCAGGCCAGCAAACATTTCGTCCTGGATTGAAGGAAGAGACTGCACTTCCTCTAAACCCATAGTGCTCCGAACTGCCTCAATAAGATCCCCCAACTCTTCTGAGTGAAATAGAAAGGACTGTTCAGACCCCCCAGATGGAAATCCTTCATCAGGACCCTCCGAGGTAGAATCAGCGTCCTCCTGATCAGAAGGGGTAGACTGGAGTCTCCTCTTTTTTGGAGGAGAGGGTCCAGGAGCAGGGCCAGGAGCAGGGCCAGGAGCAGGGCCAGGAGCAGGGCCAGGACCAGGAACAGGGAGGGAAGCTAGTGAGGCCCTAATCTCCTGTTTCATCATGGACCGCAACTCATCTATCAGAGATGGTTGTTCGGCCCTAATAATCTGGTCCGTACATTGCTGGCAAAGCTTTTTATCCCATACTGCAGGGAGCTTCTTTATACAGATAGGACATTTCTTAATTTTTTCCATTCTGTCAGGTCTATCAGGCTTATCGGACTTGTCAGCTTTTTCTGACTTCTCTGGCTTCTCTGACTTTTCATTTCTGTCAGTTTTCTTGGTGGCCTTGTCCTCCTAGAAAACACAGACCATATAGCCATAAATCACCTGATAAGACCTATGTCCGAGGGACCATTCCCCTCCATACTCACAGTAGCAGGGGGCACACTGGGTTCTGCAGAGGCTGCTGCAGCGGAAGACATGACAGGGAGCACGGTTGCTTACCATGATCTGATGTCTTCGTGGCAGCCCTTATGCAAAAGGGCCTGCCCCCCCAGTGACGGTGCATGTTCCCCGCCTCCCGCATCCGGTCCTGGGCAGGCCGTGTCACCGTCGGCGTGCCTCCACGCTGCCTCCGCAAAACCGGAAGCGCTCGACCGGAAGTCCGCAAGACCGGAAGTCCCGCCTCCGGGAGCACTTCCGGATCGCTCCGGCAGCGTGCATGCGGGAAGCGGCCGGCGGCTCAGGGAGGACGCCGGCCGGGGAGCTCAACAGCCTGCATCACCCCTCAGGAGGATCCGGAAGGCTGGAGCAGCGGTCCCCCACAGCGTGAGGGAACAGCAAGGGAGGAGCGGTGAGGCCCGACCGATGCTGTCCGGCTTCAGGTACAGGGGATAGATGATCCAAAAAAAAAAAAAAAAAAAAATTATACTGTAGTTCGCCGGCCACCACAGCATAGGAGAAAAACAAAAACCTCTCCATGCCCCATGGGGACAGGAAAGACACTGGCTGTGGGAGGTGGGAGGGTCCTTTTAAACCTCTTGAACTTCCTGTCCCAATTAGGGCGTGGAGAGACAACCTCCTATGCTGTCGTGGAAGGGACTAGAGAAAAAAAAAAAAGTAATATAAGTACCATTGTTCCTATAAACAACAGGGCCCAGAACGGGCAATGGATTATTACCTGAAAGTCAGAGTCTGAGAACAGGACAATGCTGGAGAGGTTTTGCTTCAGTTGTGCGGCCAAAAAGTTCCACGGTCGCTCATTACCACCGTCCACATCATCCAAGTCCTCCGACTCCTGAGCCATCCACATGGTGCCTCCATCTACGAGAGAGCAGCGGGACAGTGGGTCCTCTGTGCCGGATTACATAGACCCTTGCTAGGGGCACTGAGGGGTACAGTAGAGGCCCCCATCACACACAGCCCCGCTGGATTCTGGACAACATGTGCTGAAATACTCGGAGCCTCCGGGGACTTTGCTCTGTGGGGGCAACTTTTTTTTTTTACAATAACTTAAAATGGACATTTCTATTTTTTTGTTTTATAATCTGCGAGGGTCCAACCTATGAGAATCTCAGCAACCGAAGCAAACAGCAGGTCCTCCGCATTTCCCTATTCACGTGAATAGAGCCGGCGTGGCTGGGGAACTGTGAACAAAACTAAACGCTATACTAGTGCTACACCACCGCTCTTTCCCAGGGTTAGTGGGGTCCCAGGGGACAGACCACCAATATTATAGACATTAAACATCCAACATCCTTTAACCACTTTAAAACAGCAAGAAATCCAGCCTCTTCATAGATGCATCTCCACCTGCGCAACCCAACCTCTCTGCCCGGCCCTCCACCGCGCACCCAGCCTCTCTGCCCGGGCCTCCACCGCGCACCCAACCTCTCTGCCCGGCCCTCCACCGCGCACCCAGCCTCTCTGCCCGGGCCTCCACCGCGCACCCAACCTCTCTGCCCGGCCCTCCACCGCGCACCCAACCTCTCTGCCCGGCCCTCCACCTGCGCAACCCAACCTCTCTGCCCGCCCCTCCACCGCGCACCCAGCCTCTCTGCCCGCCCCTCCACCGCGCACCCAGCCTCTCTGCCCGGCCCTCCACCTGCGCAACCCAACCTCTCTGCCCGGCCCTCCACCTGCGCAACCCAACCTCTCTGCCCGGCCCTCCACCGCACACCCAACCTCTCTGCCCGGCCCTCCACCTGCGCAACCCAACCTCTCTGCCCGGCCCTCCACCTGCGCAACCCAACCTCTCTGCCCGCCCCTCCACCGCGCACCCAGCCTCTCTGCCCGGCCCTCCACCGCGCACCCAGCCTCTCTGCCCGGCCCTCCACCTGCGCAACCCAACCTCTCTGCCCGGCCCTCCACCGCGCACCCAGCCTCTCTGCCCGGCCCTCCACCGCGCACCCAACCTCTCTGCCTGCCGGCCCCTCTACCTCGCACCCGGCCTCCCCGCCCGCCAGCCCGGCCCTCCACCGCGCACCCGGCCTCTCCGCCCGCCAGCCCGGCCCTCCACCGCGCACCCGGCCTCTCCGCCGCGCACCCGGCCTCTCCGCCGCGCACCCAGCTTATCCGACTGCCCCTCGACTGCGCACCCGGACTCTCCACCTGCTCCATCCATGAGTCCATTATCCATGAGTCTACTCCTGAAACTCTCTGTGGTCTTGTCCTCTGACACCGACATAAAGGGAATATCAATCTCTCCCCACAAGTTCAGCGCTGCAGTCTCCTGAAATCCTCTGTGCTGCTCCCATATCACGTATACGCGGTGTCAGAGTGTTGGTAATACAGCACCTCCGTGCCATATACGTTATATAGGGGGTTACGGCGCACACCGCGCACCTGTCTGGCTTGGGGACCATTTCTGGTTTCCGGTGAGCAGAACGAACTCTGTGTTTTCGGGTAAGCAGAGGAAGTAATCCTTGTCCTCCACGATGGTCCCGTCCTCCGCCAGCACCAGGGTCACCGCGGCCTCGGGGTCCACATTCAGCTGCTTCACGGCTAAATACAGACACAAAAGAGAAGAAACAGGGGAATGAGGGAGAACAAGGCTCTGTCCTGGAGACATCACACAGAGCATGCTCCAACTGCTGCAAAACGGTAACATCTGCCAGAGCATGCTGGGAGCTGGATGGCTGATAACAGGCAGCAGTAGCATGCACTTATACATTACACACACAGGTATGGAGGCCCGCGTTGCATGCTGGGAGCTGGAGTGGCTGATAACAGGCAGCAGTAGCATGCACTCTTATACATTACACACAGGTATGGAGGCCCGCGTTGCATGCTGGAGCTTGTAGTTCTCCGCAGTCCTCACCTTTCTGACAGAACTCCTTCAGGCTGGAGGCCGCCACTCCGTATCTCTCTTTTCCCCCCTTCACTCTGACCAGAAAGCGCTTCATGGCTGCAGCCATCGTCCTCACGCAGGCCCAGACCCCTGCCGTCTGTCACTTCCGCATTCCCAGCCGCAAGGCATGCCGGGTGTGGTAGTTCTAGAAAATGGTTAACCCATTCACTGACAAACAGAATTTAGTCAATAGGAATTAAGGTGTTTGGGTATTTTTTTTTATTTGCTATTGTGTTGGGAAGAACTACAAATCACAGCAAGTCACTACGGAGCAACCACCCATCCGCTGTCGTCACAGGCTGAAGTATAAAGTGCGGGACTGGATGAGGGCACTCGGGGCTCGGCTACTCCGGTCTGACTGAGCGCCTTTTGGCTGTTGGTGTGCGCGCGGCGCTCGGCTGCTCAGGTCTGGGAAAATGGCCTCCTCGGATCAGGCTGAGCCGCCTGTGCAGGTGAGCGCGGGGTCTGCGGGAGGGGCGGACACCGGGCCGGGGAAGAAAGCACTGCAGCCCCCGGGGAGACGGAGGGAGGCCTGCACCTGTCACCCCAACACACGGCCCGAGCCCCTCTATAATGTGCCCCTCAGACCACTCCTCAGTTATTACCCCCTCTATAATGTGCCCCTCAGACCCCTCCTCAGTTATTACCCCCTGTGTAATGAGCCCCCTCCTCAGGGATATTACCCCCTGTGTAATGAGCCCCCCTCCTCAGGGATATTACCCCCTGTGTAATGAGCCCCCCTCCTCAGGGATATTACCCCCTGTGTAATGAGCCCCCCTCCTCAGGGATATTACCCCCTGTGTAATGAGCCCCCCTCCTCAGGGATATTACCCCCTGTGTAATGAGCCCCCCTCCTCAGGGATATTACCCCCTGTGTAATGAGACCCCCCTCCTCAGGGATATTACCCCCTGTGTAATGAGACCCCCCTCCTCAGGGATATTACCCCCTGTGTAATGAGACCCCCCTCCTCAGGGATATTACCCCCTGTGTAATGAGACCCCCCTCCTCAGGGATATTACCCCCTGTGTAATGAGACCCCCCTCCTCAGGGATATTACCCCCTGTGTAATGAGACCCCCCTCCTCAGGGATATTACCCCCTGTGTAATGAGACCCCCCTCCTCAGGGATATTACCCCCTGTGTAATGAGACCCCCCTCCTCAGGGATATTACCCCCTGTGTAATGAGACCCCCCTCCTCAGGGATATTACCCCCTGTGTAATGAGACCCCCCTCCTCAGGGATATTACCCCCTGTGTAATGAGACCCCCCTCCTCAGGGATATTACCCCCTGTGTAATGAGACCCCCCTCCTCAGGGATATTACCCCCTGTGTAATGAGACCCCCCTCCTCAGGGATATTACCCCCTGTGTAATGAGACCCCCCTCCTCAGGGATATTACCCCCTGTGTAATGAGACCCCCCTCCTCAGGGATATTACCCCCTGTGTAATGAGACCCCCCTCCTCAGGGATATTACCCCCTGTGTAATGAGACCCCCCTCCTCAGGGATATTACCCCCTGTGTAATGAGACCCCCCTCCTCAGGGATATTACCCCCTGTGTAATGAGACCCCCCTCCTCAGGGATATTACCCCCTGTGTAATGAGACCCCCCTCCTCAGGGATATTACCCCCTGTGTAATGAGACCCCCCTCCTCAGGGATATTACCCCCTGTGTAATGAGACCCCCCTCCTCAGGGATATTACCCCCTGTGTAATGAGACCCCCCTCCTCAGGGATATTACCCCCTGTGTAATGAGACCCCCCTCCTCAGGGATATTACCCCCTGTGTAATGAGACCCCCCTCCTCAGGGATATTACCCCCTGTGTAATGAGACCCCCCTCCTCAGGGATATTACCCCCTGTGTAATGAGACCCCCCTCCTCAGGGATATTACCCCCTGTGTAATGAGACCCCCCTCCTCAGGGATATTACCCCCTGTGTAATGAGACCCCCCTCCTCAGGGATATTACCCCCTGTGTAATGAGACCCCCCTCCTCAGGGATATTACCCCCTGGTGTAATGAGACCCCCCTCCTCAGGGATATTACCCCCTGGTGTAATGAGACCCCCCTCCTCAGGGATATTACCCCCTGGTGTAATGAGACCCCCCTCCTCAGGGATATTACCCCCTGGTGTAATGAGACCCCCCTCCTCAGGGATATTACCCCCTGGTGTAATGAGACCCCCCTCCTCAGGGATATTACCCCCTGGTGTAATGAGACCCCCCTCCTCAGGGATATTACCCCCTGGTGTAATGAGACCCCCCTCCTCAGGGATATTACCCCCTGGTGTAATGAGACCCCCCTCCTCAGGGATATTACCCCCTGGTGTAATGAGACCCCCCTCCTCAGGGATATTACCCCCTGGTGTAATGAGACCCCCCTCCTCAGGGATATTACCCCCTGGTGTAATGAGACCCCCCTCCTCAGGGATATTACCCCCTGGTGTAATGAGACCCCCCTCCTCAGGGATATTACCCCCTGGTGTAATGAGACCCCCCTCCTCAGGGATATTACCCCCTGGTGTAATGAGACCCCCCTCCTCAGGGATATTACCCCCTGGTGTAATGAGCCCCCCTCCTCAGGGATATTACCCCCTGTGTAATGAGCCCCCCTCCTCAGTTATAATATTCCCTGCATAGTGACCCTGAGCGCTCTCCTGCCCCATGCTTTAGGCTCCATTGTTCCTTCTCTCATCCTCTCTTCAGATATGGTGTTTCTGCTCTTGCATCACTCGGGCATTGAACCTTCACACTCGCTCTCGTCCTTCGTCCTCTAACCTCTATTACTCTGCCAGTGGTGCGGCTGTGATTGTGCTGCAGGATTAATGAGTTCGGGCACATTCCCACGATCAGGGCTATGTGGCGTTCTGGACGCAGAGTATAGTCTCTGCATTCTCCCGCGCAGGAGACTTAAACATTTCCACAGGAGAAATTGATATTCTGCCGATAGGAAACCAGCACCGCAGGTCCGTTTACTAACAATTAAAAGAAGGACAGTTACCCGGAGATTCCTATAAATCCCATCCACTGTGCTGGTACTGTACAACGCTGCAAAAACACCCTGCGTACAAAACGCTGCTAACACTGATCGTAGAGGCCTTAAAAGGGAATCTGTCACCAGGTTTTTGCCACCTAATCTCAGTGCAGCATATCGTACGGGCAGAGATCCTGATTCCAGTGATGTGTCACTTACTGAGCTGCTTAGTGTAGTTTTGATAAAATCACTGATTAATCAGCAGTAGATTATTATTACAGGACTACTTGGCATTCTGCAGGTAGTCCAGCATATCCATGAGCTCTATAACTGCTACCGGTAAATCTGCAGCAGAGAAAAGTGATTTTATCAAAATTTCAGCTCAGTAAGTGACACATCGCTGGAATCAGGGTCTCTGTCTACATTATGCTGCTCTCAGATGTGGGAGCAAAAACCTGCTGACAGATTCCCTTTTAAAGGGAATGTTCAGGATTAGAAAAAGTGTTTGAGGGGTTTTTTTTTATCTGGAGATGAGCGGCATCAGAGCTCCTGTCGCTTATCATCTTTTCTAATCACTGATTCTGGGTTGAATGGGATTTTAGTGTAAATTTCAGGCTGATATTTATTTTCTTGTCCTTTTTCCATTTTTATCAGAGTGGATCCTCGCTGGGTAACGAGAAGAGAGTTCCCCGGGAGCAGCTGGTGAGTGACCGGAGCAGCGCTCCTCTAAACTTTCAGCCCATGACTTGTTTGGATCCGGTTCTGATCTATAACTTCTATTTTCCTGTGACTGAGGTTTAGGATTGCCGGATTTACACTGTGTATATAGTGATGTACAGAATCTCTTTATTATGGCAATGTATATAAGATTATAAAAAGTTGTAACTCTTGTTAGAGAAGCCGCCCCTTGCTTTTTATTGCTTCTTTCATGGCACGGTCAGGTCCCAGGTGTGTGCGGAGCTTTGCTGAGATGTTTGTGCCTTTCTGTATGATACAACCTTGCACCATTTATTCTCTTTGGACAATTACATTGTAAAAACAGAAGACATTGTGATCATCATTAACATAAATTATACAATTATCTGAATGGTTCCTTATTTAAGAATATTCACCCTTGCCGGGTATGTGCACCATGTTATAATTTATCTGCAGATACAATCTACATACAGTGTGGTCAAGAAAATCCACTGTCTGCAGTTACACCAGTTATTTTGTTAATACAGTCATTGTGTACATACATTACTGATCCTGTATTATACCCCAGAGCTGCACTCACTATTCTGCTGGTGCAGTCACTGTGTACATACATTACATTACTGATCCTGTGTTACCTCCTGTATTATACTCCAGAGCTGCACTCACTATTCTGCTGGTGCAGTCACTGTGTACATACATTACTGATCCTGAGTTACTTCCTGTTTTATACTCCAGAGCTGCAGTCACTATTCTGCTGGTGCAGTCACTGTGTAAATACATTACATTACTGATCCTGAGTTACCTCTTGTATTATACTCCAGAGCTGCATTCACAATTCTGCGGATGCAGTCACTCTGTACATACATTACATTACTGATCCTGAGTTACCTCTTGTATTATACTCCAGAGCTGCATTCACAATTCTGCGGATGCAGTCACTCTGTACATACATTACATTACTGATCCTGAGTTACCTCTTGTATTATACTCCAGAGCTGCATTCACAATTCTGCGGATGCAGTCACTCTGTACATATATTACGTTACTGATTCACAGTTACAGCAGTTATTTTTCTGTTGACGCAGTCATTGTGTATATTTTACTTATCTTGTATTATGCTCCAGAGCTGTACTCCCTATTCTGCATTCTTCTGACTTGTCATGTCTCTGTATTCCCTGTGTATTCTGTGTCTGCGCTGTGATCTCTGCTCAGATGTTTTCTTGCCACTTGTATTTCTGTATAGTCTGTAGCTTGGTGATCAGAGGTGAGATGCTCTTTATATGCTCCTCATAAAAGGTTTATTGTGCTGTATTTTCAGTGGCGTCCTGACTGATCGTCCCGTGCAGCTTGGCGCCGTGTGATGCGTCCCGTGCAGCTTGGCGCCGTGGGATGCGTCCCGTGCAGCTTGGCGCCGTGTCATGCGTCCCGTGTGATGCGTCCCATGCAGCTTGGCGCCGTGTCATGCGTCCCGTGTGATGCGTCCCGTGCAGCTTGGCGCCGCGTGATTGCGCCACTTTTCCTCTTGCAGTTTTATGGGTTCTCTTGTTGGGAGATAAAGTATCCCAACATTTTTCCTGGCTCTGGGGCAGATATTTCGGTGATCGCAGACATGGTCATCAGTAATTTTTTTAGAAGGGATTGCCTTCCTGTGCCAGCCTTGGTGTCGCATGGGTGAACTCTGTACTCATTTGGTCTCCTTCCCCTCCTGGAAGCTCACAGTTCAGTTCTGTTTAATGCCTCCTGCAGAAGAAATGTTGCGAGTAGCACTGACACAACACTATGGACGTTTTACCCTTTCTCTAACAAATCTGACGGCATGCTGCTTCTATTGGCTTCCTAGCAGTGAGCAGAGGGTCCGTGTGTAGAAACCTGGAGGGGAGAGTCACTGAACATGTGCGTCCATCAGGACCCAAAAGAATTGCATGTGTAGGTTGCTATAGTTTGTGAACACCTGGTGGCGCCATGCTATGGTGGAAATGTAGATCTTCACTGGATCTTTTTTTTTTTTATCACTTTGCACTTGTTGAGTGCCTGGAGTTACCAGTGATGGAGTCACGGCTGTAATTTGCAGAAGTAACTGGTCTTCGGTCTTGTAGGACGGGTAATATCTCTACCCTGTATGTTCTGATCCAGAGTCACATCCGTTATCTGTTCCTTTTTCTTGCTAAATTCCAAGAATTCGGGGAAAGATAAGGAGACTTATTGTTTTTATTCCCTCTCTGACCTCGAGTGTTCTGATTGAGCTGAAAGACCTAAAAAGTTCTTCTCCTGCATAACACTGCAGAGCACAGACTGCCCTGTGCCGCTGCAGACACCAGACTGACAATATTACAAGGAAGCGAATTCCTCGGTTTCTTCCTCATTTTTTTTTTTTTCTGCGTTTGTCCCTCATGTAGGATTTATATAATCTGTTTGTGATGTCTCCGTCGTTCTTCCCCTCATTGCTGTAAGTCGTACAGTCTATGAATTCGCTGCCGGTTATAGCACAAGCCTCGGTTACGTTGTGTGGGTGTCGCACCCCGATTTCTGAGATGTTATAATGTAGCCCCTGTTCTGAGTTTTGCCTTTTAATAAATAAGTGACCGACGTCTCACAGACAGGAAAACATAGTGTAAGGGTGTGTTCACACGTGGAATTTTTGTACCGTTTTTTTTTTTTTCTGCATTTTCCAGTAGCAGCATAGTGAACAAGAATTCAGAAATCTTTTGCACGCTTGTTTTTCTTTTGTTTTTTTCTTTTTGTTTTTGTCATTTCTATCAGTGTTTTCGATCCATTCTAAAATATACAAGTAAATAAAAACTTGTCAGTGACCCCATGTATTTTAAATATTTTTTTATTTATTTTTTGCTATTATGCTAGTTGTGTGCACAGACCCTACATCTGCAGACAGATGGGAAGTGGATTTAGTGGAAATCTGCTCCAGAGCTGAAATTTAAAGCCCTGGCTGATGGCTGTCCCAGCAGCCAAGTTATAGGGATCCTGACAGATTTATGCTGCCTGAACCGTGGTCTCCAGTCACACACTGGCGGTATTATCATGTATGTGTCGGGTATGGCTACACGGTGACTTAGGCCATGACACAGGCTGTGCAGACAGTTTGCTAGGTGTCTCTGTTCCAGCACAATACAAGTGAATGGTGAAACATCGTGACCCCTGAGGAGACTGTGACTACAAAGTTGCAAAAAAAATCAGACCTGGTTGGATTTTTTTGCCACTTGCTTGTTGTCACTATACAACCGTATTCACTTGTATCACTCTGCAATGTATCTGTGACACCTAGCAGTCCTGTAATCATATCCTGTATTATACTCCAGAGCTGCGCTCACTGTGCTGCTTGTTGTTTATCTGCATTAGATGGCTGCACAATGTCTGCTGACACTGAACACACAGGGATTATTTGGAGACTTCCTGTTGTCTTGTTTTTCTCGGCAGCACATTTCCATGTCTGTGCTGTGATGTCCGATGTGTCGGCTGCCGTAGGTCGCTAGAAGGCATCACTCTATATAAACTCTGCGGCATTAACCGGGAAATGTTAGACATTCAGGCACGATGGGCGCCATTCTTCCGGGGCAACAATAACTCTCGCTGCACTGATCCTATGCAGGATCCGTTGGCCGTGGGAGCGTGCCCCGCCTGTGCAGGATCCATTGGCTTGTGGGAGCTGTTCCCCGTCTGTGCAGGATCCGTTGGCCCTGGGAGCGTGCCCAGTCTGTGCGAGATCTGTTGGCCCTGGGAGCGTGCCCCGTCTGTGCGGGATCCGTTGGCCCTGGGAGCGTGCCCCGTCTGTGCGGGATCCGTTGGCCCTGGGAGCTGCGCCCCGTCTGTGCGGGATCCGTTGGCCCTGGGAGCTGCGCCCCGTCTGTGCGGGATCCGTTGGCCCTGGGAGCTGCGCCCCGTCTGTGCGGGATCCGTTGGCCCTGGGAGCTGCGCCCCGTCTGTGCGGGATCCGTTGGCCCTGGGAGCTGCGCCCCGTCTGTGCGGGATCCGTTGGCCCTGGGAGCTGCGCCCCGTCTGTGCGGGATCCGTTGGCCCTGGGAGCTGCGCCCCGTCTGTGCGGGATCCGTTGGCCCTGGGAGCTGCGCCCCGTCTGTGCGGGATCCGTTGGCCCTGGGAGCTGCGCCCCGTCTGTGCGGGATCCGTTGGCCCTGGGAGCTGCGCCCCGTCTGTGCGGGATCCGTTGGCCCTGGGAGCTGCGCCCCGTCTGTGCGGGATCCGTTGGCCCTGGGAGCTGCGCCCCGTCTGTGCGGGATCCGTTGGCCCTGGGAGCTGCGCCCCGTCTGTGCGGGATCCGTTGGCCCTGGGAGCTGCTCCCCGTCTGTGCGCGATCCGTTGGCCCTGGGAGCTGCGCCCCGTCTGTGCGCGATCCGTTGGCCCTGGGAGCTGCGCCCCGTCTGTGCGCGATCCGTTGGCCCTGGGAGCTGCGCCCCGTCTGTGCGCGATCCGTTGGCCCTGGGAGCTGCGCCCCGTCTGTGCGCGATCCGTTGGCCCTGGGAGCTGCGCCCCGTCTGTGCGCGATCCGTTGGCCCTGGGAGCTGCGCCCCGTCTGTGCGCGATCCGTTGGCCCTGGGAGCTGCGCCCCGTCTGTGCGCGATCCGTTGGCCCTGGGAGCTGCGCCCCGTCTGTGCGCGATCCGTTGGCCGTGGTGGGAGCGAGCCCCGTCTGTGCGCGATCCGTTGGCCGTGGTGGGAGCGAGCCCCGTCTGTGCGCGATCCGTTGGCCGTGGTGGGAGCGAGCCCCGTCTGTGCGCGATCCGTTGGCCGTGGTGGGAGCGAGCCGCGTCTGTGCGCGATCCGTTGGCCGTGGTGGGAGCGAGCCGCGTCTGTGAATTATTCGTTGGCCCTGGGAGCTGCGCCCCGTCTGTGCGCGATCCGTTGGCCGTGGTGGGAGCAAGCCGCGTCTGTGCGCGATCCGTTGGCCGTGGTGGGAGCGAGCCGCGTCTGTGAATTATTCGTTGGCCCTGGGAGCTGCGCCCCGTCTGTGCGCGATCCGTTGGCCGTGGTGGGAGCTGCGCCCCGTCTGTGCGCGATCCGTTGGCCCTGGGAGCTGCGCCCCGTCTGTGCGCGATCCGTTGGCCCTGGGAGCTGCGCCCCGTCTGTGCGCGATCCGTTGGCCGTGGTGGGAGCGAGCCCCGTCTGTGCGCGATCCGTTGGCCGTGGTGGGAGCGAGCCCCGTCTGTGCGCGATCCGTTGGCCGTGGTGGGAGCGAGCCGCGTCTGTGCGCGATCCGTTGGCCGTGGTGGGAGCGAGCCGCGTCTGTGAATTATTCGTTGGCCCTGGGAGCTGCGCCCCGTCTGTGCGCGATCCGTTGGCCGTGGTGGGAGCAAGCCGCGTCTGTGCGCGATCCGTTGGCCGTGGTGGGAGCGAGCCGCGTCTGTGAATTATTCGTTGGCCCTGGGAGCTGCGCCCCGTCTGTGCGCGATCCGTTGGCCGTGGTGGGAGCGAGCCGCGTCTGTGAATTATTCGTTGGCATTGGGAGCTGCGCCCCGTCTGTGAATTATTCGTTGGCATTGGGAGCTGTGCCCCGTCTGTGCGGGATCCGTTGGCCGTGGTGGGAGCGAGCCCTGTCTGTGCGGGATCCGTTGGCCGTGGTGGGAGCGAGCCCTGTCTGTGCAGGATCCGCAGTCTGAAGGGTTAAAAGAGAGCTATCTCTGGTGCTCCTCAATCCTGTATGTTTGGGCAAGGCGTTTCCACAGCCTCGGAGCAGCTCTCCCTTTTCTTCTTGTGCCAGGTCGTGTTTACATTACCTCAGGAGATCCCACTCCTCCCCTCCCCGCTGCCTGCGCCACCCTGATGGAGACGAGCGGGGGGAGGTGCTGGCACTTGGCATCGGATTGTTGACTGTTCACCTGAATTAATACCCAGGGAAAATATCTGCGCTTGTGTTATGGGCACATTGTGTACCGTGCTGAGCCTGGCCTGCTCCGAGCTGCCACCAGTATAGAAACTGGTGACCTGTCCGGGTGTGAGAGAACTACATCTCCCAGCATGCTGCAGCCAGGGCGTGCAACAGCAGTGTGGGGGGGAAAGTAACGCTTCCAATAAAGGAGCTCTCCGATGCCATCTTCCAAGTGGTGGACTGTCCTCTGCCGGCTAAAGCCTGAGGCTGCACCACTGAGCGACTCCGAGCACCCCAAAAAATCATCCACATCAGTGTGTGTGTGTGTGTGTGTGTGCGTGTGTAAAATATATACAATCGCCAGGTCTGAGCAGGAGAGGGCCCTTTAAATCCTGTTCCAGCTCCGGTTGCACATAAGCGGCCCCCAGGCGATGGCCGCTCTCAATCTGCGCGATTCTGCGCTCTGCAGACACTTTAGGTGAGATAAAAAGGAAAGAAAAAAAATGGAATTATGCTTTAAATTGCTTTTAGAGTCCAGGTTTCCATGTGATGAGACGCTCCTAATGCACCGAGCTAAGTAGTTCAGCGTGCGTGTGTTTATATAGCATCAATCAGGTGTAGGAGGATGATACGGATGTGCGCCGGCGGCCGGGACCCCGGGGATGCTGCGCACGGCAGATTACAGGGGCCGTCCACACGTGACTTCTCTTAAATGGAATCGATAATATCGAATCATCTTTTTTTGTGTATTTAAGTTCTGTATTTCTATATTCTGCATTTTTAGCATTTTTTGTGTGCTTTTGGCTTTCATACGTGTCAGTTTTCACTGTATTCTAGCATTCTATTCCTCTGTCCGTGGTGCATGCTGGGAGTTGTAGTTTTTCATCAGCAGGGGGTGGTGGGGTGCGGCAGTGGTCCGGACCTTAGGATAGACTGTGCCGGAGCATTTGCAGAGCGATTATTTTGGACGTCGTTCGTTGTCCTTGATGTGGGCGATACGGAGAGTTTTCTTTTCAATTCCAAATATTTGTGTTTGATATAAAGTCACAGGAGGCGCAGGGGAATGTTTGCCGGAACGTCGATCGCAGCTCGCGGCGTCTTTATCGTATGCAAAATAATTCATATGCTCTACTCTATAAATAATGACTTTACACCGGAGATTCCGCTCCAGTCTCCTCGCCAAATACCGGGTACGAGCAGAGCCTCCGAGCCATGGAACGACCGACAACACACCTCCATCTTGCTGATATATGTAGCTTCCGGTCCTCACACTTTTCAAGTTCTCTGCTAGAAGTGTGTGTGTGTGTGTGTGTGTGTGTGTGTGTGTGTGTGTGTGTGTGTGTGTGTGTGTGTGTGTGTGTGTGTGTGTGTGTGTGTGTGTGTGTGTGTGTGTGTGTGTGTGTGTGTGTGTATATATTATATATTATATTATATTATACCCTAGAGGCCCCATACACATCTGATTGCTTATTTGTACAGTGCTGCGGAATATGTTGGCGCTATAGAAGTAACAAAAGTTTAAACTAGGCCGCACAGGCTATGGCAACTGTCATTTCACCCCCCACCCCTCCCCCAAAAAAATCCAGCTTGCCCCCCTCGTCCGTTGTGACCAAAAGCCATTTTTTTTTTTTTTTTTTCTCTTTCAAAAATTTTTAATCCAAATTATTTGGGCTCCCAAAATCGACCAAAAGCGAGAGCATTCTCATGGAATGAGCCGCAGACTTGTCCATCCCGGAGCGGGACGGAGATAAGGTTTCCATTCACTGCCGGACGCAAGACGTCTGGAAAGTGGAGACTTGAAACCTAAACACCCCCCCCCCCCTTCCTCCCACGACTGTTAGGCTATGTGCGCACACAGCGTTTTGTTTTTTTGGGCGGTGCATTTTTGTGCGGGTTTTGGGCCGCAAAAAATGCACCTGCGGCAAAAACAACCAGTAAACGCGTTTTCGGTGCGTTTTTGGCTGCGTTTTGCTGCGTTTTTCCAATGCATTACATGGGTGAAAAACGGAGACTAATTGACATGTCCATATTTTTTATTTTTTTTTTATTTTTAAGCTAAAAAACGCAGCTAAACAAAGTTGTGTGCAGACAGGAAAATGAAGTCATAAACCAAAAACGCACCTGAAAAAACTCTGCGCACATAGACTCTGCCTTTTTAGGCTATGTGCTAGGTAAGGCTGATAAAAGGGAACAATTGCTCACAATCATCTGCAGGTAACGTACTTCAGCATTCTTTGAAATGAAATCAACGTTTTGGGGATTTTTTTTTCTTTTTTTTTTTTTTTGCATTTGAGTTGTGTGGCCACTAGATGGCAGCAGAGGTTCATTGTTTGGACCCCACGCATCCTCAATTGGGGCGATGATTCTTCTTCCAAAAGAAAATCGTCCACCCTCTACGCAGACCTCGCGCAGCAGCGCACAGGTTAGCAGCGGCCTGCAGATTATTTTTTTCCGCTCCCCTGTGGCGACGGTTAGATGGTTAAACTGCGGGAAGGCTGCCAGGGCGAAGTGACAGCGCTTTAATGGAGCCATATTTCACGGTTCAGAGTGACACTGACACCGGCTCCTCTCGCCGTCCTATTTACAGAGTCGGATTGAGAGATCTGCGAGGCGTTTGCAGGAACGGAAGGGCCTGTGCTTTCCGCTGATTTGTAGCCCTCGGGCCCCGTGTTTGGGTATGAGCCGGGAAGCGGTTGGACATATGTAAGTGAGCAGAATGCATGTAATGGGTCAGGAAGGTGTTTCCAATAAATTGTGTACAAACAGCGAACCTGACACTAATGAAACATCTCTTACGCCAGCAAATACCGTGTAACGAGGCGCTCCGCTAATGCACAGCGTGAGGTCTCATGTACAGATTACCTACCGGCGAGCGGAGGCGGCCGCTTATACATCGCCTTATTAACATAGTCTATCAATTCACTGGAACTAGTGACAAGGCTGAGGCATGCTGAGCCTCGCGCCTCCGCATCGTTACTGGAAGACGTGGCCTATCCACAGGGGCTCACCTGGTTCCCATGTTTTTATCTGATTCCTGAATGGCACTGACAGAAAAGATGGCTGCGTATACACTGGCTCTCTCCACTCACAGCCATGGGAGTGCACTCAGCTAATTTTGGCGCTCCCCAAGCCGTGAATGGGGACCGCCGGTGCATGCTCAATTCATAGGTAAAGTTTCTTTCATGAATACAGACTTTCCTCATTAGTGACAGTTGGTGCTTATGAAGTTCGTGGAGAACTTGCAGCAGAATGTCCGTCTGCCGCTAGCTCCTCCCATCTCCATAGAACATTCCGCGCACCAACTGTCTTCACCTACTCACCGGGGGCAGAATTGACAGATTTTACTCATGATTTGAAAGGGAAAAATCCTGGGGGAGAAAGAAGGCGATTTCTCCAAGATTCCAGCGCTTCTTACTTTTATGTTTATTATCAATTCATGAAATAAAAATTGGAATGACGACTCGGCTGTTAAGTCTATTTAAGGCATAAAGGTAAAGTCAGGGGTGAATCCAGCAAGAAGAGGTGGAGGGGACAAGTCTATCAATCTGTCAGGTCTCATCTTTGTTCTTAAATCTGTGGCGCCGACATATGCCGTCCCTCCTGCGCCGACATATGCCGTCCCTCCTGCGCCGACATATGCCGTCCCTCCTGCGGGCGCAGGCCGTCCCTCCTGCGCCGACATATGCCGTCCCCTCCTGCGGGCGCAGCGCTCTGCAGACATTGGGCGGCGTCATCTTCTGACATAAGCACTCACACTTGGAGACCGTTCACACACATCAGATATGTATCTTACAACATCACATTTCCACTAAAAGATCAGAGGCAGAAAAATACTGATTTCAGAGCAGATGTGCCGTTTGTCGCTGATTGATACATGGATTTTCTCCCCTTCAGATGCAGAGGTGACTCCTTTCTATGTGTGGACGGCGCGGGAAGAACCTGATTCACTCACAGAATCAATGACCGTCTGGTGCGTGAATATCCGCAAAGTCTGTGCTGTCCTGCAGGGACCGCGCGCCGGTTACAGACTGTCCCCCGCCGTGCATCAGTGTCCTGCACATTCTCTTGTGCGGCTCGTGTGGGAATGCTGCCAATGGCTGTAGCAGGTTGTACATGGTGATAATTTTGGAGTAGAATCTACTTCACAGTCCATGTGAAAAAACCTTCAAATTTAATCACTGAATTTTAGTAGAAAGTGATTCCCCGTACAATCGAAAAGCGGCTCCCCCCCCTCCCCCACTCTCCCCCATATCGCCATTATCTCCGCATGCTACCCCTCGTATCAGTTACCTCCGCATGTCCCCCCCCCCCCCTCATATCAGTTACCCCTTTATGTTCCCTCCCTGTATCCATTACCTAAGCATGTCCCCCCCCCCCCCCCTCCCTGTATCCGTTACCTCTGCATGTCCCCCCCCTTCGTATCCGTTACCTACAAATGTCCCCTCCCCTTCGTATCAGTTACCTAAGCATGCCCCCACCTCCCTGTATCCGTTACCCTCTGCATGTCCCCCCCCCCCCCCTTCGTATCCGTTATCTCAATGTCCCCGTCCCCCCCCCCCTTCGTATCCGTTACTTTCCGCATGTCCCCCCCCCCTTCGTATCAGTTACCTTCCGCATGTCCCCCCCCTCATATCAGTTACCCCTTTGTTCCCTCCCTGTATCCGTTACCTAAGCATGTCCCCCCCCCCCTCCCTGTATCCGTTACCTCTGCATGTCCCCCCCCCTTCGTATCCGTTATCTCCGCACGTCCCCGTCCCCCCCCTCCCTGTATCCGTTACTTCCGCATGTCCCCCCCCCTTCGTATACGTTACCTCTGCATGTCCCCCCCTTCGTATCCGTTACCTCTGCATGTCCCCCCCCCCCTTTCGTATCTGTTACCTCTGCATGTCCCCCCCCCCCCCTTTCGTATCCGTTACCTCTGCATGTCCGTCCGTCCCCCCCCTTTCGTATCCGTTACCTCTGCATGTCCGTCCGCCCCCCCTTTCGTATCCGTTACCTCTGCATGTCGTCCCCCCTTCGTATCCGTTATCTCCGCACGTCCCCGTCCCCCCCCTCCCTGTATCCGTTACTTCCGCATGTCCCCCCCCTTCGT